>NC_086353.1:20448632-20686132 GCF_036324505.1 Eleginops maclovinus | reverse complement strand
GCTCCTCTTACACTCTTGCCCTCCCGCCTCGCCGGGGCCTCCCTCTCCGCGGTTCCTTTCGCGATCTATCCGTCGTTTTTTTATCTTTTTTTTTTGTTGTATTTTGTGTGTGTGTGTGTGTGTGTTTATCTCCCGCTCCCTGTGCCGTGGCAACACACTTAAGGGAGCTGAACGGTTTCCAATTAGCAAAACAAATACCTCCGCTCACTCTCACCCCTGTCACATAGGGCCTCAGAGAGCCTGGGCGGCCATTACAGACAATTAGAATTTAATAAGCCCAATATGCTCTCTGTACTAATGGGGAGGGAGGAAGGGAGGGAGACGGAGAGCTCTGCCCTCATCATGCCTGTCTCCCTCTCCCCTGGTTGCTATATATTTCTTATTACTCTAAATCCGTGTAGTTGTCCTGGCAGCTCGTTCTTAGTTGAATAGTGTCGGGGCTTTCTAATCTCAGTCACCGTACGGCCCTTTTTCGTTGTCTATCGCTCTCCCGCCAATATCCTTTTTCGCGCCGTTTATTCATCTCATCTTTTCTTCTCTTCCTACTCACACCTTTTTCTGCCCACACCTATTTCACCAATCTCACTATTCCTATTCACTCATTTATCCCTAATTTATCACCTGTCTCGCCCTGCCCCCCTCAGTCTGGCTCTCTTGCAGATGTTTGTCTTTTGCTATTTCATACGATTTTATTCATTTCCTCTTCATCTCTACCCTGACTATGTTATATTTCCTTTTTTTAATTCACTCTCATGCTCTTTGGCCCTCTTCTTTTTTTCCGCTACCCTATCAACCCTATTTTGTTCTCTCTTCTCATCCCGCCTCCACACTCGCAACCCACCATATATCTCAGCTTGGTCTCCGTGTCTCCCTCTCTGTTTTGCCTGTGTAGTGTGGCCCTATGAAATGAGGTGATACAAATGGCATTTTATGGGGCTGTGCAGCACAACCAGGCTGAACACGGCAGGCAATCATAAAAGCCATTGTCTGCCGCGCGTGCCACTTTTAATGTGTTCCATTTGATTTAATGCAAGCGATAGGTGAGGCAGGAGAGGAGGTGAGGATGAGGAGTGAAAAAACGGAAAAGAAGGGGATAAAGAGACAGGCTTAGAGAGGAAGGAAGAGGGTAGAGGAAGACACAGAGCGGTATCTAGGTCGTAACTGGAGTCCTCACTTCTGGGTTGAAATAATAAAGGACAGCCGGGCGGATATCTAATTTCTAGGGAAGAAATGCCATTTAGAGTGGGAATGAAAATGGAATGCATGCAGGGGAGCAAGCTGCGGTGTAAGAGGAGACGAACAGACGGTGGGAGAGTGAAATATTAAAAAATAAATGCAATATCCAATGCACAAAGTGATTACATTGCCAGAGGGTGGCAGAGGTGTGAGGATTCTGATGGCTTTTTTTGTGCTTATAAAGCCGTTCATTTAAAAGAACAGGCCTATTTACATCCAGATGGGGACCTTCTAGGTATTACTTATATTCACCCCCCCACCACCCTCCATCCCTTCCAACCTCACCCCGATACGGGGAGAAATGTGTGACAGGGGTAATTGCATAAATCCATCGTTAGTTCACAAGATTGGATGCATGATTCAAATTTCAGCCACTTTTATTTTTCAAAGTCCATTTCTGTCAGTGCACTTGGGAGTGGTGGTGGTGGTGGTGGTGGGGGGGGGGGGGGGGGGGGGTGCTGTTAGTAGTAGATTGCTGCGCCTTAGCAGTTAAATTACACACACATGGATGAATAGTCCAAGACTGATGAGTTTCTCTCAACATGCTGTGTATGGATAAAAATGAGCCTGATCAAACATTAAACTGGCTTTAATAAATGCAGCTTGTATGACAGGCGGCACAATTAATGCACATATCAGCCCGAGCTAACTACCTGTAGCAGCAGTAATGTGGAATAATCACCCTGATTATTCCACATTATGTGTGTATTTGCAAGAAGTCCTTTATCAGTGACATCGTTAGCTCCACATATAATAATACATAAATGTTGATAGGACTCTTGATAGCTGAACTCATGGTGTCTTCCAAAAGCTTTTAGGGGTTTTCCCTTTCCTGCAGTTTGTTGTATACATTTGTGTGCATGTAAATGGTTTGAAAAGGTTCATTTTGTCACATAATGACATCAATATGTAACACTTGCCCTCGATTGTCTAGCTATCCAACACATTGTACATGATAGGCTAAGGGGTGCAACGTTTCAGACACATCTCTTAGTGGTTGACCAATCAGAGCCGGCTTGGCTCTGGTTTCAGACAGAGGGTGTAAATAGGTGCTGCAGCAGAGGCAGTATGAGAAAAATATGAGCTTTTTGAACATCAAAGCATGGAAACATGTCACACTACGGCCCTGGGTCAATTTTGTATTGGTCCTCAGCTATTTGAAAAAGTATAACGGAATATGGTCCACACCTGAAACTTTTGCTTGACTTATAATGTTCTTATTAAATATATGTAAAAATATATAAGGCCAATTTTCATTGATTTTGGATTGATTTTGCTAACTTATAACTTAACTTAACATACGAGACAATATACCTCACCAGGGCCTAGACCTTCATATATTTTCCGGTGTGTGGTCCTCAGTGAAAAAAGTTTGGACACCCCTGCAGTAGATGCACAAAATACAACTTTGAATTATAAGGATTACATCTCCTCTTTAGGGCAGCAGTGTCACAAGAAGCTAGTTGTATCAACGATGTCTTTCTACACTACAAACGATGCTTACTGCTTTTTACACTCATAAACTGGAATTTATAAAAAGGAAAGAACCTATCTTTATGTCTGTGCAATGAGAATGTGTGCACCTCTTGCAACTAAAGATAAGTTGAGCAGGTAATTCACTGATTGTGATTCAGATAATTATCCATCCATCCATCTTCTCCCGCTTTTCCGTCAGGGTCGCGGAGGTAACAGCTCCAGCAGAGAGCCCCAAACTTTCCTTTCCCTGGCCACATCAACCAGCTCTGACTGGGGGATTCCAAGGCGCTCCCAGGCCAGTGAAGAGATATAATCCCTCCACCTGGTCCTAGGTCTACCCCTCGGTCTCTTCCCAGCTGGACGTGCCTGGAACACCTCCCTAGGGAGGCGCCCAGGTGGCATCCTCACTAGGTGCCCGAACCACCTCAACTGGCTCCTTTCAATGCGAAGCAGCAGCGGTTCTACTCCGAGTCCCTCCCGGATGACTGAATTTCTCACCTTATCCCTAAGGGAGATGCCAGCCACCCTGCCGAGAAATCCCCTTTCGGCCGCTTGTATCCGCGATCTCATTCTTTCGGTCATGACCCATCCTTCATGACCATAGGTGAGGGTAGGAACGAAGATGGCCCGGTAGACAGAGAGCTTTGCCTTCTGGCTCAGCTCTCTTTTCGTCACAACGGTGCGGTAAAGCGACTGCAGTACCGCTCCCGCCGCTCCGATTCTCCGGCCCATCTCACGATCCATTGTTCCCTCACTCGAGAACAAGACCCCGAGATACTTGAACTCCTTCACTTGGGGTAATTATTTTTCTGTAAAATGTAAATTACTGGCCTATTTGTAAACTTCTTAGAAATAGGCCAGTAATACAATAATTTCATCATTCTGTTTAATGACATTTAATCCATTATCAATCCTTTTAATTTAATTATAAATAACTTTGTAAAATCAGTTTCAATATTATTGCTATTTATTATTTATTCATAATTTTGACTTTTACTAATAATATGATTATTAAGACTGAAAGGCAAAAATAGTTTGCAGAATTGTGATGTGGTTCAAACTCTGGCACCTTACACTGCACTCTTTGTCTACATTATTTGATACATTTCTAATTGACATTCCTAATAAGTGCTTTGGGCTATGGTATTGGTTTGCAAACGGATGTTTAGGGCATGAGGGTATCTATTCATGGCTAACTAGGAGGACAGTTGGTCAGCTCAGTGGCAGTAGGGACTTGGCTTGGTAACTGAGGGTTGCCAGTTCAGGTCACTGCTTTGAGCAAGGCACAACATGGATGACTGCAGAGACTAGATTTTGCAGTGGGACAAATACAAGATGCTTTGACTCTAGATTCAAATCATAAACATAGGCACATTCTTGGAATTGCGTTGTATGCTGCACACCTCACAATGACGTTTGTTCGGTTATGTTGTTGTGTTTTTTCCTGCCTGTTTTGGTATTGTATCACCATTTATGTTGATAAATAAAAATGTATTACAAATATTGAAAGGAAAAGATGCTTTTACAAAGTCAAAATTAGGCTTTTGCATTCCTCAATAATTAGATTTAGAAATATGAATCAGGCTTGGGTTCTATAGAGCTCCTGCGGTCACGTGACTTTTGGTTGGGAGCCACCATTTTGGCAGTCAACATGACCACCGGTGCCAGTGTTTTCTTACCGAGCGAGTATACTTCTCATTTTAATTCAAGTGAAATTCGGCTTTATAGTACAAAATTAGAGAGATTAAATATAAGCGACCCATATAATTCACCCGGTGTGCTTTTCAAGAGCATAACCTCCTGCTCTGAAGACGATGTACCCGACTTGCGCTACGCAGACATCCACAGCTATCTTGTAAGCTTTCCATCAGTGTACTCAGGAGACTCCCTCAGAGCGTACAAAAGCTTGGAGGCTTACAAATGGTGTCAGTCCGGCTTCGTAAACAACATTCAACTGTGGAGTCTTACATCCAAAAACTTCGGCATCATCACTGCAAGGGTAAGTATTAAATTATTCCAGTTTGATAGGCAGTGTCACGTTAGCATTGTTTGTTTATTAGCTTGGCTAGCTACGGAAGTGTCACGTTAGCATGTTTTTTAGCTTGGATAGCTACTGCAGTGCATCTGTAACTTGCTAGTTTGTATTTTTGATCGTACTCAACCAAAGTGGCTGGCGTTTTTTACCTTTATTTATCTGTTTTGGAATTTCATATAGGTTAATCACTCCCAAAGGCTTAATGAAAGTCAACTAAAGCCATGGGTGGTGGTGAGGAACGACGGTGTTGTGCTGGGAGCCCACTGCAACTGCACAGCGGGACTCGGGGAGAGCTGCTCTCATGTGTCAGCTGTTCTCTTCAGTCTGTGGGGAAAAAACAACGCAAGGCACGAGGAGATCAGCTGCACATCCAAAAAATGCAAGTGGGCCTCTCCCAGTGAGGATGCTGCGAAGAATGTGGAGTACCTGCAGGGCAAGGACATCATATTCAACCATACTCAACAAAATAAAAAGGGGAATTCCACCAAGGGTACCTCTGCGCCCCCATCTTTCCCACCCCTGACTGCTGCTGAGCAAACACAGTTCTACCAAAATCTCTCACAGTGCCGGACTCAAGATGGGAAGTCCTGCAGACCTGCAGTCCTGTCAGTTGTTCGCGGGTACGCCACATCCTATGTACCCAAGGCTGTCAAGCTAGATTTACCTGAACCCCTTACCAGTCTGTATGACAAGAAGGCAAGAGACCTGAACCTGGCTGAATTACAAGAGCGTGCAGAAGGAATATTTGAGGACTTGACTGTCACTGAAGAACAGGTACATAACATATTCTGTTTACTAATGACTGAAATCTAAGATCTACCATGTTATGTGCACGTGTACTGTGTGTGCGCTATCTTGCAATGTAAATGAGAAACTGTTTGGATTGCCATGTTTTCAGAGTGATATTGTAGAGGAGGAGACCCAAGCACAGTCCAAGTCCAGAATTTGGTTTGATCAAAGGAGTGGTAGGGTGACAGGATCTACCTTCAGAGCAGCAACAAGAACAGACCTCAGAAAGCCAGCCGTGTCTCTCATAAGACAGATATGTGACCCAAAGTCCCATGTTTTCAGCAGTGAGGCTACCAGGTATTCATGGGCAGAGAATTCCAGCCAATGTCAACATGCAGTTGAACATCCTAACATACTCCAAATAGCATCCCAAAAGTTTCTGCCTTGTTGTAAGGTGTCAGCTGATGTTCATCATCCCAAAAGTAATGGGCATATGCATTTGATTACTTATTGTATGAAACATTGTGACATGTGCATCAGCAGACACCTTACAATACAGCTGTATCATGTGGGATGATATATGCCACATCTTCAGGAAGGTACTGACAAGTCAAGGGTAGTGTGTGTGAGCATTACAACTGCATGTTGAAATCAGCTGGAATTTCCCTGTAAACTAAAATAGGGTGTGCAGTGTGTAATCTCTTCTATGTATGTGTTAACTTACTTACGTACAACATATGGTGTACAAGAAAATTAGTGTGAGGTGAATGAACAGAGAGGGTAAATGCAGTAAGTACTAGGCTATTCTTTAAAAAGAAGTGTAAAACCAAGTACAGCATTAAACATTTGTAAAGGGCAGGGAGGTAGCAATGTGGGGTGGCATTACTATTGTCCAAAACTCATATTTCCATTGTTTCTTCAGATGGGGATGCAATAATGAAGAACTGGCCAGAAAATACTACGAAATGCAGCATCGCCTATCACACACAGACGTCCTGGTGCGACCAGCCGGATTTAGAATGTTAGATGTTCTTAAAGATTCTCTTTCAGGCCACACCACTAGGCTTGGCACCAGTCTACAATACATCAAATTAACACAGTTTTTGAAGTGCCTGGAGACAGTAGTTGGGTCGATGCCAAAATAAAAACCCAAAAAGTCAAATGTTAAGTTCATTCGAAGCTTCATCAAAGTCAACATGTATTGTTGAAAACATGTTATTGATGATTTAACTTTGAGAAATGGAGCCAGATATTGAAAAATGGTCATGAGACATGCATAGGTTGCCAGCCCAGTGAGGACATTCACCTTTTTATCATTGTTATTTAAACTAATCTCTGTCAGGGTCTTCCTATTAATCTTTTCCCTTAACAACACATTTTCAGCCCTTAGAGCTTGGCATTCTTGCTCAAGACTCTGGATGCGGGTACAGCAGGTTTCAGAGGTGCATGGTGGTGTTACTGGTTCAGGCTGGACAGGATCATCGGCTGAGTCTTCCAACGGATCTGTGATGGGGGGCTCCTTCAAAGGCTCTGTGATATGGTCTTCTGGGGCTGCATCAGTTGATGTCCTGATGAAAACACAGAAGCAGCAAAATAAGCTTTCATGCATACAATACTGATGGCAGTTTGACATGTTTACATGTTTACAGTTTGACATGTTTAATGGAAATCATATGATATTAGCCTTCATTAAATGACTGGTGTGACGTTATTGTTTATAACCATATCACGGCAGTTAACTATTTGAAATAAAATAATCTGAATAACACACCGATCACAAGTAGACCCAACATGTAATCAGACAGGAGTTTGATCTACCCACCTTTGACGGATGGCTTCTGCAGATATCTTTGCCTGCTCTACTTTGTGCAGTTTAGCCTTCTGCCTTCTGTTAAAAACCTCCAGTCTCGTTTTATGTCTCCTCTTCTCTGGAGATGGAAGGTAATCGAAAATTGAGGGGATAAAATCCGGACTCAACGGATTATCACTCTTTCTCCCTACAAAATAAGAAGGAATATTTCAACACGGGTTTGTTTACCACTAGCTTGCTACAAGCTAACTTGCTAACTGGCTAGGCTGCGCCAGAGCCACACTTGTTGAGTTAAAAAGGGACATCACAGTGTCCGTTAGCTATAATAACTGGGTGCTACTTCTTAAATTAAACTAATTAAATTTAATTAAACTGACCAGAAACTTTTTGTAGCATTGTACTGTATTCCTTCACCCACCTGATATGAAGTGATCACTGCATAAGCGAAAGCCAACGGCCGGGGGGTCCCATCTTTCAGTCTTTTTCTGAAGGCTCCTGGCTCTTTTAATCGCTCCAATCCACTTCTCCCTCCTCTCCGCGTCTTTAGGAATGCGATAATACGATACACCTTTCTTTTTCCCACGCCTATTTGTGCAACCTGGTGCACAGCAGTTATCCACCATCCTTGACAGTCTGCCAGTGCCTGTCAATTTACTGCCGCGATGACTGCCAAAATGGCTGCCCCTGTCGTATCTCGTCACGTGACCAGCATATATGACATCATCTGCAGGAGCTCTATTCATCACAAAACAGAGTTTTATGATGATTTTGGCATTAACCTTCTGGAATAGCGGCAGAGCTCTGGTAGCGAGCACCGACGCTTTGGTAAGGAAGGAAGGAAAATGAAAAGCAACACCTCGGTGGATATAATGTTTCTAAGGGTCTGTTGAGTTGTCTATGTGGCCTGGATAACCTTTTTAAGTGCCTTATTTTGCTAATTTTCAGGTTCAGATTTGTATTTTGTGCTTTTTGTTTCCATGCTTTAATGCTAAAAAAGGTCTTTATTTTTCTGATTCTGCTTGTGCTGCAGCACCTGTTTTCCCCCTCAGTCTGAAACCAGAGCCCAGTCTGTTCTGATTGGTTAGCTGGCCGGCACTGTTGTGATCAATTAGGTCAAACAATTAGAGAGGTGCCACCCCTTATCCTATCATGTATACTATGTTGGAGTCCTAGCCAATGGAAGCAAGAGTGCTACTTAGTGAGGTCACTATGTTACAGATATATACAAAGGAGTCCAATGTTGGTGTTTCAGGCAGAAGGGGGTGTGTGTGCAAAAAAAAAAAACTCCTTCTGGAGGGAACCCAAAAAGTATAATAGGGCCTCTTTAAGCGACCATGTCTGGACCACCACTTCCTGAATCTGTTTTAAGAACTAGATTTGAATAAGCTCCCAGTGCAATGTGGTGCAAATACACCAATGGCATTGCAATCAGCATTATTGCATAGTGCCAATGAGAAAAATACACTTTCAGGCTCAGGATGGACAATTGTTCAGCTCAACCTTAATAACACGCACAAACGTGGTATGCGGTTTCTCCTAAACACTGCCACTTTTATATTAATATCTATTACTCCCGGTTACTGATATTTCAATGTAATTTTGTTTCCCACATATTTGCCACTACCCTCTACAAATGAAGTGAAAAACAATTCTTCAAGAGTCAGATACATTATGCAGAGCGTTTTCCTGTAATGCTACTTGTCAACAGCTGGAGGCTAGTGGTTGATCTGGCTTGGCTAGCGTGACCACAGTGATCAGTGCCTTTGGCCCACCCTTGTCTCTCTGCCTAATAGCTATATACACCCTGAGAGCGGTCCTGTGATTGTCAATGAGCCCTTCAGCTTCCAAGCACCATGGGATAATTAGCTTGCTTCCCCTGCCTGCCAGACTTGGCAAGAACTCTGTGCTTTCTTCCTCTCAATTGTAATGTTCTCTTAACTGTGAGTGTGCAGAGAAATTAAGCATTTTATAAAAAGTGATTTTAATCTCAGAGGGTGAACTAAATTGATTACTGTTGTAGTCGAACATTCACATGAGGGTCTTTATTGCCGATGTACTGGTGTGTGCTTTGATAGGATATTTCTATTGGTTGAATCCAAATGTGCTAGAGGAAAACCCACTGCAGTATTCAATATGTCTAGAACGCCAACATCCAGCGCCAATGTTCGGTGCCAATGCAGGAAGTAGTGTGTCCTTTGTGTAGCAAGGTGGAAAATATGAGTGTGGACAACAGGGTGGTGGATGGGCGCTTCAGATTTTAATGTGAAAGGCAGAGTTCATGCAGAGTTCACATTCCAAGCTTTTTTTATTTTGTGTAACCACAATGCTGTTCTTACCCTGACTAAACCCAAGCCATAGTTAATTTCACAATTTCACAATAATAACCTTTTTCCATCTTTACCCAAACACTAGTTTCTAGGAAATGTTAGTGTATATTGCAAAATTGAGAGTAAAAAAGTTGCCTTTCAAAGTACTTGTTGCGGAATTGTAAAACAGAGTTGTTTTCTGGCAATAAGAGAAAAAAAACAAGACTCAGAGAAGATGGATATTGATCATATGATATTGTTGTTTCACGTCTTCCAGAATGAATTAATAGAGACCTAAAACAATGTTAAATACAAAAGGTTTGTTGCAGTTCTGTTGACCGTTCTGAGTCACCTTTCATTAGCTGCTTAATGTTGCTTCCTGAAAGGTTATCTAGGTAAAGAGTATGAGCCAAGGCACAGAATGAGACAGAGCAAGACTACATTCTTGTTCAAGTCACTGTGTTTGGCAAACCAGAAGCAGTCATAAGCATGGTTGCACTTTTCAAAACATATCGAAGACAATGCTTGCTACAACATTTGACAATCAAAGTTTATTTATATATAGCCCAATATCATAGATTTTACATGAGTCTCAGGGGAATTTGCAGTGAATATAGAATAAGAATACAAAAACGACACCTTCAGTCTTTCGGACAAGGAATAAATGCCACCGTTAAGGGGGAGAAAATGAAAGCATCACATCTCAGGTGCTTAGGTTATTTTTACAAAAGGTACTATTGTGTACTGGTATCAAATTCTAAGTACCAGTATTGTTCAAATGTGAACATCCGACAAACCTAAATGTGGTGACGTGGGTATTTAACCGGCAGGCGTCTGGTAAAAGAAGTGTCAATTTTAACTGTGGGAAATGTAGGATTGAGCATTATTTGTGTTTGACCAACACTGTAGAATTCATGTCAATATATGCCTCAATATATACTTATTTTTGGGCTTTTATTCGTGTGCCAACTTAATGAAAGTGCAATACATATTTTGCACTTCAAGAACTGTAAGGTGAATGAAAAAGACATGAGTGTAAACTTGTCATTAAGATCAAAGCTTGATTGTTTGCCCTAAAAGTTGTTTTATTTCATCAGGGAGTAGTGAAAGAGAACTTACTAACCTCCTTAAATTGCTTAAATTTACAACCTTTACCTTACCTTACCTCTTATGCGTGTCTCAAAAGTTAAGTAATTTGGTGTCAGAAATAGCTTGGCGGAGACTGAGCAGTATCTGAAAGTATCTGAATGATTTAGTTTGTGGTGAAATAATAGTAGTGCATTGAAATACCTGCTTAGCTGCTGATGTAAGCTATTTTTCCGCTCTTACTCACCCCCCTTTAATCACTGGATGTAAATCAAACAGAGAACGAAAGGACTAATTTAAACCTGCTGGAAGACTTTGGGTCCCCATGGGGACTTAATAAGGTGGAGTGTCTTGCTGTGATGAGAATGTAAAAGTGAATTAATCCCTTTTTTAAAAGATTGTGACATAAAAAACGAAAACTTGGAAGCAGATGATTAATAGCGGAAGAAATAAGGGAGTGCTGTTTGTTAGCAGTGGATGTGCTCTGCAGGCATAGCCAACTTAACAACACATGCTGTATGCACACTAAGTGCAGTCCTTACTTGTTATGCCTGAGGTGCGATCTCCTCCAGATGTTTGTCAACAAGCTGTATGTCTCTGCCACTATAATTATAATTTCTGGACGCCTAACTGCATCGATTCATAGAGGTGGTGTTTCTTAATTAAGACCAAGGCCATGTTTATGACTGCATTTCTGATCGAATTGAACTATGGCAAATCACAAGTGCTTGTAGGCCAATGTTTACACAGACAACAAAGTTTTTTACACACGAGTTGTTTCCTTAATGAGAAGACTAGGTAAGCTCATTCCTTCCAACAATATGTTTTAAAAAACAATGTCTGATCAGCCAAGAGATTGGTTGTTCATACGGATACACAATCTGATCCATGAGCCTAAGTAACTACTATAGGAAGCAATTCAGGTATTACCCAGATGTGACGGATTCACATTCATAGATTTTCTCATTATTAAACACAAAAGTTCAGAAAAGTTTGTAGTTGTGTCTCTACCCAAAACAAGTAATGATTGCCAAGTTGATTATGACATTGGTTCTACTTTTAGGTCAGGATGTCGTGCCAAAATGTACAACGTACTGCCAAGTTCAATTCTAATGACAGCATGCTAACTTAACCATAATGGTAATGCTAACATGCCGATGATTAGTCAAATTCAGCCAGTTCAACAAACCAGTTTAGTTTGTTAAAATGTGCTAAGGTACAGCTAGCTAATAGGAATGGCATACATTTTTCAGTATAGTTGGTCCTTAATAACGTAATTGTGTGTGTAAAAATGTTGACCTGTTGACAACACCAGTTAAGATAGAAGGTTTTAGTGGTCAACAAAGTTATTAAAAATCTTCCAGAGAGGAACAAGAATGTGTGTACCAAGATTAGGCCAGTAGTTGTTGAGGCATCTTAACCAAACTTCAGTTGTGGTGGAGGAAGTCAGGAGGTCAGCACAATTGTGAGGATACATCATCTCGGAACCATGAATGCTTCCCAAACCATCCAATGATGTTGAAATATTTCAGTCAGGCTAAAGTGTTGGACTCCAGTATGGAACTCTGAAGTGGTTAGGTTGCAAATCTATGAACTGGCTGTTGAAATAGATTTGGTAGATGTTGAGATTTTCACTGTATAAGTAAACATTTTTGGAGGGCTTTGGTGGTAGATTATAAAAGGTAGAAAACTTTAACAGAGGAGAGAGAGCTGCATGTCGCTCCAAAGGGGCGTGGCCAGCTTCAGCTCAGCTCAAATTTAAAGCCACAGTCACACAATCAGCACTTGAGAAACAGGGCTGAAATAGAGGGGTATGAGGCATGCTACAATGGGTGATCTGTTTGGTAATTTGAGCAAAACACTTCACTGACATGTTTTGTATAGATATTGCCCTACAATATATTGTTCAAATATAGCATAACAGGAGACCTTTAAGAAAAATATGTACAATCCTACAGTGCATTTTGTAAATGTTATTATCTCTATGGCTCTTGATCATTTTAGCCAGAAACCGTCTTGGTATAAACTTGGTATTGTCATGCACCTGTAGTAAATAAGTCAGAATCAGTAACTGCAGAAAAAGAAGTTGGATCAGTCCATACCTAGTTTCTAAAAGTGCAAGGTTTCTGTACAGTTCAGTGTAAGAACAGGTGTTTTTTTTTGTTTGTGTCCTGCCTCACAGCTGTGTCATGGGGTGTCTTAAAGTTGAACTTGCCCCAACAGGCCTTCACACAAATCCTGTTACAAGTCTGATGTGCTCTTCTCAGGTTTGACACTGTCCACTTCTCAGGAGAAAGTATATACCGTGAGCATCCGGCCCTCTGTGAGGGGAAGATAAAGTGAGACCGCTACCTGAGCTGAACTTATGAGTTTGGGTAGAAAATGGGTACAATGCTTGTGAGTGGGCTTTTAGGGGTGTTAAAAAAATTCTTAAAGTTCCTCTTTTTGGCTTGGCAAAGGCAGCATTTTGTTATAAAATACAGTAATGGTTTGCTTTAAATTAGCAATGCAGTTATACATTTTTGACTGATTCATTTATAATTCGTATACATTTTTGTTTATTTTCAAAAAAGAAATGATGGATGGAAAATAGAGCCCATATGGTAAAGCTAAATTAATTGTAAACACCTCGTTACTTCTGATTTGACGTCTGATGTAGTATTTGATAGTATTTATGACCTATGAAAGCCCAAGTATAGAAAAAAACATCCTTAACATCATTCACTAATACTATCAGGTCTCAAAACAGGTTTTTCCATTTCTTTATTAAGCATACCAGTATACTAAATGCCTTTTGTCAATACTGTATCTGCAGACTATGCAGTCACAGACTTTTGGTTGTATAACATAATTTCATTTGGAGTATTATTAGGTGAATTATTGGGTGAATTATTAGGCAGAATACTCTATTCAGGCCAATACGTGTGTGAATTTTATTGATGTACTTGAAATTAAAGTTAGAGTTAGAACTGTTATGTTAAAAATATCAATGTCAGAGATTGGGAATTATCCATCTGCCCCCAACGTCTTAAACTATTTGTTAACCCTCAGGTGTGCATAAACTTTTTGCTACAAGTACAATAAGTCAAATTCAGTCAGATATGGTCAGGTATTGGCTAAACAAATCTATACCTTTATCCTTAATTTAAATGGTCACTTCCGGCTTCTTATCCTGTCTGATTTGATGAATGAATCACTGTTAATACTGTTGCACCTTGAAGATAAAACGTTTTTCTTCATCTGTATCATTGATTTATATGGAAATGGGAACAATGTGTCAAGTGAGTCAGCATCCCCGCCTGTGATCAACAATAATCCAAAAACCCAAATAGCTACATCAAACAGTGATCCTATAAGCATGAATTTACACTTGAGTCCTGCTCTTCAAAGCGCAAATATCAACATTATTGAAGTATTTGCTATGATCACTGTTTACAAAGCCAGCGTATGAAAGTGGCCTATATGTTCCTATGCGAAAGGGAGGGAGGAAGGGAAACATAGGAAAGAGGAGGCGATAAACAAGGAGAGAAAATTCGAAAAAAAGCAAGAAATGCACCGCCGCTCTTCCTTCTTACACTCTCACTCTAATCATCTCAACATATTAAATTTGGATTAACAACAATAGCCGAATTACAATACTCGCTGCCTAGGAAATTATTTTCACCTCACTAATGAAATTCATGAAATAATGCCTGCCGCGATTTCCAACTCAAGGTAGAATCAGTGTACCACGCACGTGTACATCATGAACCCAAAGGGGTTGATTAGGAAGTAATGATGGCGGAGGTGCTGTGTCATTCATCACTGTGTGAAAGCACAGACGTGTTGCGTTATTTACCAAAGGTGTGTATGATTAAATATGGTAATGCGGGTGTAGTTTCTTTGGTGGAAATATATTGTATAGCAATTTGTCAGTGTTTGGGTTGAACTCATTGAGCCGGGCGTATACTAAAGCAGACCACAAGGGAGCCACTATGATGACACACTGTTAACAGGAGGGAAACATGTTCTATATGAACTCAAGGGCTCTTTAAGGTAACTACATCAGCTAGAGCTAATGTGTGTGTGTAGGCCTACCGGATTTACATGTGGAGAAGAGTATCAAGCATTCAAATCCTTTCAGTAAAAGCCACTCAACCATAATCCACATTAAATCGCATATATTCATACAAATGTAATAAAATGTAATTGAATGAGTCCACGGCGGTGTCTCCTCGTCTCCCCCCGCTCCCCGAGATGAGCCCTCGCTCGGCTACCTCTTAACGCGATGTGCTGAATTATTTCATGAATCGTGGCTTTTCCCTACAGAACGGAGCGTTCACCGTAATGTTTTGAAATGTTAGGACACCTCTCGGCACACTTTTTCCTCCTCCAGTCTCACTAAGGCCTGCAGCGTGATCGCATGAGACACCGCCTGTGTAGAAATGGAATATGTGTGCATACTTATCAGATTATGTTTGCGTTGCTCGTGCTGGGAATGAGTGTGTTTATATGTAGATGCACGCTCGTGTCGGCTGAGTGTGACCTTATATATATGTGTGTGTGTGTGTGTGTGTGTGTGTGTGTGTGTGTGTGTGTGTGTGTGTGTGTGTGTGTGTGTGTGTGTGTGTGTGTGTGTGTGTGTGTGCGTGTGTGCGTGCTTGCGTGCGTGCGTGGGTGGGTGGGTGTGTCCGATTGCGGAGTGACGGTAATCTCTGCGCGTTCGCCAGCCAGCTCCAGTCACGGTCAGTTGAGAGGGACTCTCCCTGATGCCGGTACCCAGCGAGAGGAAGCCTAAATCAGGCTGACACGCTCCTGGCACAACCTGCGCCAGCACCAAATTGTTCTTGACAGTATAAAATGCATCCGGTTGGGTGTTCGACGGTAGTCCAGTTCCCCTGACCTCCCCCCATACTGCAAAGTCTCGGGCAGGGAGACAGATTCTATTAAAGTGGGGTTGACGGAAGTGTGATTATTTCTCATTTCTCCCATGTCAGAAATAAGATAACAGTTATTACGGTTTGACTGAAATGAACCAAAATGATCCGAGTTTAAAGGGGAATGGAGGTGCAAGGCAAATGGGAGTTAGGCCGGTATATTCTTTCAAAGATATTTTCAAAGGTTTTATCATGAACATACTCAAGTAAATGGAGGCAGTTTGACTTCTTTTGTTGCATCAGTACACTTCAGTAAGGACATGAGTGAATCAGAATTGAAAGCTTTTAGAAGTATTTCCATCATATCCAGTCCAAGAAGGTCTGATAAACTTGCTCTATATTTTCCCAAAAGGCACTCAGTAGTACTGGGGGTGATAGGAAATATACTGATGATGATATGTTTGAAATGTAATGTTGTACATTTTAGTTTTGCAGAAAAACTCAATATAATTGTTTAAGCAGTAGTTAATTAGATAAGGAAACATCTAATATGCACAGATAATAAGAGAGTCTATTGGAGTACATAGGATGCATTGTTTTAGACTGTGGTACCACATAAGATAAGATAAGAGGTACTTTATTGATCCCAAACTGGGAAATGTTTGCGTTGCAGCAGCATAAAACAAGGCACATTGCACACAATTAGAAATTAAAAGAGTAGAAATAAACAATTCTAAAAATATATAAACATCTAAAAATAGAAATAGGAGTAAACCAGCTTTAAAGAGTTAAAAAGGATATTTACAGTTTAGTACAAGGAGTGGAAAATTAAATTAAACATAAATGTAAAATGTACAGTGAGAAGTTATAAGTCCAGTAAACAAAGATAAGTTATGGAGTTGAGAGGCCTCTGCCAGCAAGAGGTTATTTGTTGTACAGAAAGGTACAGAAAGGAGTAATTTCACAAGTAATGGTAACAAGTCCTTGGTTTCTTGTATTTAGAAATATATTTGAACAATACCATTGTCCTTAGAGTCAACATCACGACAGGCAAAGAATGAACTGGTCAAAGCAAACTCTGTACAAAAAAACATTCATTTAAATTAAAGTTCATGTTTATCTCTCGTGTTCAATAGATATGTTGTGAAGCTCTTACACAGTGTTACTGACTTGCCCCCCAGGTCATTGTTGAAAACACATTTGAGTCAATTTGCCTAATTAAGTGACGGTTAATTCAATACTGGTCAAGCCAGTGAAGCGAAGAAAGCCATGAGCTGACATATGACACATGGTCCACCATTTGCCTACAGTCTGATGCTCTGACCCTCTCTTAATAGGAATATTATGTGTGGATAAGCAGGTAAATGTCATCATGGCAATAAGAAGGTCAGTGATTCAGTTCCAGGGTAGATCAACCAAATCTTTAAAATAAATAAATAAATACTATCTAGATGCATATTCACCGCTTACACATTGATGCTTGTTATGATTTGACAGTGGCTTGAAAATAATTGTTAAACCGTTAGGGGCGTGTGGAGCTAGCTGTTCATTAAAACTATTCAGGTATAGTCTAAGGTTGTCGACCCAATGCTGCTGTGCTTTCACACTTATGGTTGTTGTAATTGTACAGCTTTTGCGCGATAGTCTTAAGGCAGCTGGTTACCACTGTTGCCAAAAGAAAAGGGAAAAATAGTGAACAACGTACCATTTTGTTTAATGCAAGCCTTGAATGTTCTTCTCTACCCGTACGTTGCATATTTCCATAATTTACTGTCAACTACCAATACAGGATTGCCCCATATAATGATGTGAGGACACCTAGACATGAATGTTTTAGTCATCTGATTTCCCCAAACATTAAGAACAGTTTGTCTGGAACCCATTCCAGACCATTTAAGGTAATCAGTGTCTTGGGCAGTTTAGTGGACGCATTGTCACACATCAACCAATGACTCTACTTTAGTTTGTATAAACTTAATTAAAATGCCAATGAGGATCACTTTACCTTGAGCCCCCTGTGTACATTTGCTTTAACATTTAACATTCAAGAACATCACTTAGGAGTTATTAAGATTTAAACTAAGATTGAATCTGCTCCATTGGCTCCAAGTGTGTGTTGTATGATCATACATTTTAATGAATAAACCAAACAATATGTCACCACATTTTCAATCAAATAAATTAAGGCAGAAGCTATTTGCACCCGGGGTGCCCATAGACAATGTGGCTATTTGCACCCGGGTATCCGTAGTCAACAATGCTATTTGCATTGTGAACGTGGCTGTAAACTAATAGGTGTCCCACAGAACCCCCTGATGCCTATCTTTGACCAACAGGTTCTCCGATAGACCAGGTCTGTATTGGGCTGCACAGACCAACCCCTTCACTTTGAAACTCTTCCATCAGGCCATAGATTTAGAGTACCCCGATTCAAGTGCAATAGGAGTAGACACTCCTTTGTTCCCCGTGCAATTACCCTGCTTAATCTGCTCATGTAATATAGCACTTTAAAGATTGTGTTGTTGTATTATTTCTGTACGTATGTAGCAGGTATATAAATATACAGGAATGCATTCCACCAATAATCCCTCACGTTTTATTTTATTGTTCTAATATTATTTATTGTCACTTTTATTTTGGTATGTTTACCACAAAAGACCGTTTTGGGAGCTAATGCTTTTATTTTGAAGTCTTCACTTTCGGCAGTGACGTCATCTACCTGCGTTGCACCCTCTCACTCAGTTGTTTGATGGCAGACTGAGGTGAGGAGAGTTTGTCATGTGCTCTTTGTAGATTTCTATTCTAAATGATGTTTACAGTGTTATATAATCTTAACTGTGAAACAAGGTTATAATATCATTCCATGGTGCTAATGTGTTGCTGTGTAGTTGTTTTGCAGAAGTTTGAGTGTTTTAGCAAACTTTTAGTTAAGTGTACTGTTTAGCAGCACTTGTGAGGACTCACACACAGCACCTGTGAGGACTCACACACAGCACCTGCAGCATGTTTAATGGCGTCTTTTCCCCACCACAGACTGGTGTGTTGCAGACGTCCATCTGTATTAATGCTGCTGCATTATTGTGGTTATTTCATGCAGGTATGTTTGTTGCTCCCATGTTTTTGGTCTATTGTGTTTTGTACTATGTGTTTATTTTATTGTTTTATAAGTACTAGTCTCGGAGTTGTGTGATGGCAGACTGAGACTGGTGTGTTGCAGACGTCCATCTGTATTAATGCTGCTGCATTATTGTGGTTATTTCATGCAGAGGAATAAATACGCCACAGTTTCGGTTAAAGACAACAACCGAATCTCCTTGTCCATCAAACACGCACAACACAACGCAGAGAGGTAGCAAGGGTCTGCTGAGAAGTAGGCCCAGGACCAGCTACACGTACAGAGAAACATTTTTGTTTTTATCATCTAATGCACCTGACTACAAGTCAAGTTTCCAATCTGCGATAATATACTGTATATCAAGATAAAGTGACTGAACTGAACTGTGTAATATTTGCACCCAAGTGTAAATAGGCACATCTAAGGCACTCATTACTTTCAGATTTATTACTACAGCCTCTGTATGCCTATGTCACTAATACTAAAAACACCCAGAATACCTAGTATTAGCTCTACCCATTACAAGTCATTTTTTGCATGAACATGGCAAAGGAGCACTCTATTTACACTTGGGCCTTGGGCTTCTAGCACATATCATGCACATCTATGCTGAGCCTTGAAAATATTACTTAATCATGTATGTCACAAGAACCAATGTATAAAGTCAAGTCCAGGTCATAAAACTCCCCTTTGAAACATTGATTTGTATGTAAATTCTGTTCGTACAGAAGAAAATAACAGAACGTTACAGAACGGTAAAATCTCTTAAGCTTGTGTTGTCACAGACCTTATTTCAGACATCTAACCAAAAACACATTTAAAAAAACACTGACTTTGAGGTGAAGGAACCGTTAGAGCTAACATGCTGACTCATCTCAAGGTTTTAGGACTCATTCCTGCAGCACGCTAGGTTCACAGGTTAAGCGTGTTTAAAGTTCAACGAGACCAACATGTGGAGGTATTTTTATTTTATTAATTCTGTAATTGTGCCCCAATCAGCTGATTTCGGATGTACCCCCTGAGGCTCTTCATCTGCTCCTGCTGGACCATCGCAGGATCTGCATCTTTGAGCAGAGTTTCAGCATTCTGAAAGACACAATTAGAAAACATTCAGTGGCTCACAAACCATCCCCCTTATAGCATCTACAATATACAGTATACATACATTTAAACACTTTACTAATTATTTCATGCCCCACCCTTGTGTGGCTTTAAGTTTAACCCACACACAAACAAATAGACTCTTAATAACAAGGCAATTTTAAAATCTGGGCTTTGAAAAACAATACTTTCCATCAGCACTAAGAGGCCGCAGCTTGAGCTATCTTGCTTTTTGGCAACTGGGACTTTCTGTAGGGTGCATCAATTCAGACACTCGCCTGTTGAAGCACTTCTCTCCTCCATGAAGTTTCTAATTCATAATGAAAAAGAATAACATAAGTTAAACATGTCATTGGCTTTACTGATTGTACACTATCATAAGAGTAAATATACCTCCAGTGCAAGAAGAACTGCCGCTCTTTTGCAAGACTTGGCAGAGTCCATGATGTAGACCTGTCGCGATTCCACGTTTGCAGCAACAAGGAACCAGTGTCCATGTCTGCACACTGGCAGGAAAATCCAGTTATACTCCTCAAACTGCACCTGTTCACTCAAACAAAACATGTTCTTAATAAGAGCACAGCAACAACATTAAGTTCTGCATTGTTGATGACTAAAATTATTTTGTTTACCTTTTTGTAATCCCAAACGGTGTACTCCAAGATAGGCATGTATTATCTACATGTGATACAAAAGAAAACCCTCATATACAATTTAATCAGTATTTAATTGTAACTTGGCTGTTGCTATCAGGCAAAGTGTAACAGAAACCAGCAAACTATATAATCTCATGCTGAAGACCACAAGTAATTGGTAAAAAGGGTGAATATTTTGAAATTAACCATTCAGTAACATTGCTTTACAATAAAATGTGTGATGAATGCCATTTGATTGCCATAAGAAAACTAAAACACGTTTTCATACTCATTTTATCATTGAGCCATGCTCCTGGTTGGAGGGACTTGAGGTCATCTTCGTATAGAGTGATTCCTCCAGCACTAAAGCCAGCAGAAGGTGATGGTATCTCTGTAGATTCAGTGGGCACAAGGAAAGGAAGCAAAGCAAAGTGTCCACCTACTTTTTAAAGTAAGGTTTCTCTGTCTCTTTGGTCTTCTTGTCTGTTCTTCACTGGTGTGATTTTCAGAGTCACTTTCATGTCATCAGGATCATTCATTAAAGAAAGGCCCCCTGCCTCGTTGGCTCACTTTCTGTTCCGGTGCATTCATTTGCCACCATCATCACATCACCATCATCTATATGTGCAGCATCTCTATCCGACTTCAACCTCTCCAGACTACATGTTTCATACATTTGGCCAACTTTTGAATGCCAATTTCCTGTTAAGCGTTTACAAGAGCATCCTTTCATGTGTTTGTCCACTGTGTATGTCTTATGTTTACCCTGGCCTTTCCAGTAAACACTGTAGTCTTGTCATGCTTTCCAATGCAGATTTGACTGCTGTCATATTTTTGTAGCTCTTCAGCCGCTATTTTGAAACCTCTGTCACTAAGGATTTTGGATAAATCCATTGCCATGTGGCTATCACAGTGAGTATCCAACAACTGATACATGGTCATTGTTGAATCCTGGAAACTCTTCTCACATTCTTTACTGTCTATGAATCTGATCAATTCAATAAGGCTTTCAGAAGCTGAGAGATTTGGTTCAAGGAACATCTTCAGTTTTTGGAAATGGCTTTCAATCCTGTTATGTATGTTATTTCCCATGGTGGGCATGTCCTTTCTAAAGACATGAGCCCACATTTCTCTTTGGGCATCCCAGTTGGTCCGAAAAGAATCCACAAATCTCTTGTCTGGGCATTGCTCTTTCAGCTTCTGTGTGCCTGAGTCATATATTTGTAGTGTTTCACTGTACAGTATTGAGCAGAGTGTGGACGGAAGACTTTTCTTTTGTTCTTTCGTCAACAAGCTCTACAACTTTCTTTTTCCAATGCTTAATGGCATGAAATGAGTATAAAAATACTTTTGCTTCCACAAAGTTCTCTCTCAGGACTTTAATTTCTGTATCTTTGTCGACAAAGAGCATTTTGATGTTCCGCCAGCTTGGATTTCCTTGTTTGAACAAAGTGCAGACCTTACAAAGATACTGTTCAGTCTCATGCCGTAAGAATGCACATGCAACATGTTCAACTGTACCATGTTCATTTTCCACTGCTAAACATTGGAGGACATAGCCTTGCCGGCTTGTTTTGTATGTAGAGTCTACAAATACAATGTCAGGGTTCCTCTCAAATGCACAACACATTTCCAGGGACTGAATAAAAAGCATTTGGAAAAGTCTTAAATTGTCAGCCACTATTTCTGCTGTGTATCCTTTTTCCTTCAAGTTTTTGACAATATTCACCATCATTTCAGCTTCACTTTGGTCATTTCGTGCACTTTTCTTAACTTGCTGTTTGATGTTGTGTATGTCTTTAAGCTTGAGGTGCTTTCCATGACTTTTTTTGAAATAGCTCTTCAGGGTGGATGAACTGACCTACATGTAAGAACATTGTAAAAACATTTTTTAAAAATAAAGAAAAGTACATCATTATATTTACTTTTAGTCTCACAAAAGGCACTTGTGTTACCGACTCGCCTTTAACCGTACCAGCCTTTCAATTTCAGTTCTTTCTTCTGCATTTGGGCGCCTATTTTTGGGGTATTTGTGAAAAAGCAGATGAGATATAGGATGGTTGTGTTCATCATCCACTCTTGGTACACAGAGTTTCCCCTTTGTCCGGTCATATCGAAGCTGAATGGCCATGGAAAAACCCCATCCGCAGATAATGCTGGAATGGCCTCACATGTTTGCCTATAGTCAAATAACACAGACATGAGTTAGCATTTCTAAATAGTGTTCCTCTTTGGAAACACTTTTTAATACGTCATATTTGCCTTTAGTTAATAATGAACACATATGGCCAACTTGTAGTGTTTACTATAGTACAGAGGGTATACACAACTATATGCCTTCTACATGGAGTCACCAGCCGCTTATTTTATTGCTAGACTACTCTCCATGCTAACAAGTGGCATATGATTTAAAATGTTACTTAGACACTCGATTTAATAAAAACTCAAGTCTCATTCGGTGTACTTACCAAGGATTGTCTTTTAAGTATCGTTTTCTTCATGTTTTATCTGAAACACAAGATTGTACCCTTACTTGTGTATGTCCATCCACATTTAGAGCACACACAGCAACACAGAAACACAGTAGAGTAACTGTTATTTCAAACAACTGCAGGAGAAGTGAAAGTTTCACGTTTTGCCCTAGCATGTTGAACTGTAGCAACTTAGCTAGCTAGTGTTAAGGCAAGATTAGCTACTGTGTGCCATACGGCTAGCTCACTTTGCTGATTTTCAACATCCATTGGAGCTCCGGGCGCCGCGATAACTCCGAGGGAAACCGAACATGGTTCATTTGCACATAACGTTACTACCTATAGTTACCACCCACTGCAACGTTTCACAGCATTCAACTTTGCTAACTAACCTCTAGCTAGCATTAGCTAAACTAGCTGCATACGCTATTCATAGAACAAGAACAAGTCTGCGCATTAGACCATTTTAAATATAATTATACAAACTGTGAGAAAACATTGCGTTGTTGAAAAGGGTATATGTTGTCTTTAATATATCATACCTTTTATGTTTGTGGGATCACCAAATATGCTCAGTCTGTGAACCGTCTTCCATCCTTCATCCCACTTTGGCCATGACTTTGGCGCCTATGAATTTTGCTTTACGGCATGAAGTGACGTGCAACCTTGCATGCAACACAGTTTAGTTTTTTTTGTGGCTTTTTGAGTGATGAGGTGGGCGGGTGTGGGTGTAAATAGCCAAATAGCTACCGTGGGACTATTTTCACCCGGGTGCAAATAGACACTCCGATAAATTAATCTAAATTTGGATTGGAGGACCAAAAGTCAGGTGAGAAAAGATCAATCCAAAACACAAAGTGCATAATTAAAAAGACTAATGATACCAACTTGGGTCAATGGCACCCAGTTGACTTACCATTTCACATATCATAAACAGAAATTATCAATTAGTTTGCCAAATAAGTCCATCATTTTTCAAATACATTAAATTGACTATCAAAATGTTTCAATTGGCATACTTCATCAAGATCCAACCCATATAATAATAAATAGCAAACAAACTAGCTGAAGGTGTTAAAAATAACTATGCATAGCGTATGTTACGACCACTGGTTAACTCAATATGATAATAATATAGTTAAATTAAATGAATGTTTGAGATGTTTATATATTTTTAGAATTGGTTATTTCTACTCTTTTAATTTCTAACTATGTGCAATGCCTTGTTTTGTTTTATGCTGCTGCAACGCATACATTTCCCAGTTTGGGATAAATAAAATACCTCTTATCTTATCTTATAAAATGCTTTAGCCCAGAAATATAATCAAAACAAAAGTGTATTGCATTTCAATTGGTGTAATTTGAACTGAAACATGAAATAAGACCTAGTATAGTTTTTTTATATGTGTATCGCTCCCTGATGTTATTTAACATTTAGATTTCCTATATTGAGACTGAAATTGTCCTAAAATGTTATAACCATTTACCACCCTATTAGTGAGTGACATATTTAGTATTCACCAATAGTTCTGCTCCTTGATCGGTAAAGATTAGTTTGGTGGATGATATTATGTTGTTACATTTCTGTGGTATTTATCTTATATTCTGTACTGTTTAACTGGTCTAATATTCATGACAATCTGGGTTGTATCATATACATATTGTTGAATGAAGAAAAAATATAGATACTGTTCATTCAACTTCATCTGGTAGCTTACGAGTAGCCATTCATCTTATACGAGTCATCTAATATGCTAAGAGAGTGATATTTCATACTTTGACAGCAGAAACTTCAAGACAGTATAAGGTCCCCTGAAAAAAGTATCAATTGCAATAGTGAGGTGACACATCAACCTCCATCAATCTACAGTACTATATCCAGGATACAAAGACAGGTCCCCGCTTTCCGTCACATACAGTTGACTTAACTCATGGACTTTAACCTTTGGCCATTTTGGTCTGAACTCTAATCCCTTTAGACACACAAGTCAAACTTAATACTTCTTCTCCCCCCCAAAGAAACTTGGCGTCCTTAACCCAGCCCTGAGATGATTATCTAAAGGTCAGCGTTCCCTCCTTCTCATCCCTCCCTCTATCATCCCGAGTTTTCCGCCGGTTAGCGGAGTGGCATAAAGAGCACGAGGCGCCCCGAACACTGACTGAGTGCCTATCACGGCTTCCCACATCAGCAGTCGGCCTCGCAGCAACAAGGGTTCTTGCCAGAGAAATGAAGTATGGATTTCTAATTTAGGGGGATGGTTGGAGATGTGGGTCAAAGTTGCATTCATCTCAAAGGCGCCTCAGCCCGCCATCACGCCTTCGATCACCCTTTAGTTGAGAAATACCTATTGGGCTCATAATTGATGGAGGGGCCCATTGACGTTCGGCGTAGATGAGGGGTTTGCATTATGTATTAGCTTTATCCCGTGAACAAGGGGCTGTGAGGATAATCACTATCTGATGATCGTCATTTCTTTTGTTCGCAATGTGCCCTCTGGAAACGGTTACATAAACTGTACATAGTCTCTTTTGTGCACCAGACAATGGGAGAGATAGAGAACGAGCGGCACAAATCCAAACAGAGATATGTCAGGTATTGACAGAAATAGACATCTGGTGGGAAATGTTTGAGAAAAACAATGCATAGTTTAACTAAAATTCACGAGTATCTGCTTTAATTACAGAGATAGTGTACAACTTGCCTGTCAAGCCATACTTTTATTATTTGAAATGTTTCAGTCCTGCCTCTCACACAACAGCTGCAATTGCAGTAGTCTTCCTCGACTGTCAGCCATTTTCTCACCGTGGCACAGCGCAGGCAGACATGTGTGATCTGCCCCGAGAGGAGTTCTCGCACCTGCCTGTTTCAAGATCGGGAGGTCAACCCCAAAAGACCTTCTTTGTTTTTTTTCCCCTGGTACTAAATTTAACACGCTGACATGTGTGAAAGTTCCCATCACCCTCTTAGTCATGGCAGAATAGAGTACTGACCGTCTAACAACAGCAAAGGACGTTGCTTTTGGCCGGCTTTGTGAAAAAGCTGACGAGCATTACGGCGCTGAGAAGAAATCGGCATTCAAACTCGTCTTAAATCAGCCATTTATCAGGTGTCACCAGAGTCAGGGCCTGCTGCGCCGGGCTTTGCTCTGCTCTTTTAAAAAACAATGTCAGGGCCAGAGACGGATTGTTCATGAAGTGTACGGAGTGCTGTAATGAAAAAGTAATACATCGGAAATTGCTGAGGTACATTACCACTGCAAGAGGAAGGAACAAATAAATGTCATGGTGCATTTGGAGCTGCTGTACAGTCTGCATCGACTGGTGGATAATTATCATTACAGCCACTAATAACAAATCTTTGCAGCTGACTAATAGCAGAAGCATCTTAATATTTCTCGTGAAACTCTTTCAAATAGCGAGCCCAGAGTCCACTGTGAATCAGAAAAATAAAACACCTATCAGATGTTGCTGTACAGTGATGCAAAATGTACTTTTGCATTTTCTTGCATTGCCTTGGGTGTGATGTTCTCAGTAATGTGCATTTTATGATTGTTTTTTCCTTCCCACCCATAGAAACTTTATACCCATAGCAGTGGCAGAAAGGGCATAAAGACCAGAGGAGTCCTTTCCTGTCGAAGTGTCTCCCACACACACACACATGCACAAAGGGAGACATTATCTTGAGGCGATGGATCATGTAAATGGCATTTTGTCTACATTATGAGAATGTTGAAGATGTTTTTCTGCATGACTGAGGCGCTTATCAAGTGGGACTGTCTGTACCACCAACTCAATATATTTCATCTTCAGAGATGAGGCTGGGAGGCTGCAGAGGGTGAATATTTCTGGATGTTTGTCTGGATGTTTGTGTGCCAGCTGTGGGGTATGCGTGCGGTTTGGGAAATAAAATGACTTTTTCCTCACCTTATTCTCCGCCGAAACTTAATGAGAGCATGGACTCCAGCAACTGTGCTGAACTGCGAGAGATGTAGGGACTGGGGGGCAAAACAGCTTTTCTTAATTTGGCCAAATCATTTAACTGACAATCAAAGAGACTCAATATTGGCTTTAATTAAATGATTTGCATCAACAGCTTATCTAATCTTTCTGGGGAGAGACAGAAATGTTCTTCTTTCATGCAAGCAGGAAGAAAAAAAACCAAATAAACTGAAAATATTTTTTTTTTATCTAATACTACGCAAGAAGGATGATGTTGAATGAGAAAGAAATGACTACACCGACAAACATCATAGCATCAGCGTTCAGTACAAAACCATTATCAGATTATACTTACAATCTCTAAAGGGTTATAACAAACTAAACTATAAAGGTTTAGTTGATATTAGTCTTGAGTAACGGCCTTGGTAATGTTAAAACCTGTAGGTACAATCTCTAAATGAGCTGAAATTATGAGCTTCTGTAGGTCCTAATTCAAAAATATTAAGTTGATATTGTTAAATTATTGTAACATTTCATGGTAAAGCAATTACACCCTCACCTCATTACAGTTGCAGTTGTGGTGTATTAAATCTGTTCATATATACAGTTAGTTAAATCGGTTCATATATAGTTATGTTGATTCATCTGTGACAGTTCAGGAGGCTAGTACAGATGCTGATGAGGAGGAGGTGAGGATAGAAGAAGAGTTACTGGAGAAATATCCATATTGAACACCTGATCCTAATATACTTTTGACATTTATATCTATTAGAGTGTTGTCATTTGGTAGTTATACTGGGGGTTTAGGTTTAGGGGGGAATATGGAAATCATAAGCTAAAATAATATGATGTCGTGAATCTGACATTATAATCGGTGTTTGATGTTTTACTTTGCATCTGTTGTTTTCTGCAAAGATACTGGTTTTAGTTTTTTCTTTCCTTCCATAAGGACATTGGGGGAAAATTACAGTGGAGGGATCCAGACACTCAAAAATGGACAATTACAATGGACCGAAGGACTCTGAACAAGGACACTGTGACAAAGTGTTCAGATTCGATACAACAGCGACACTACACTTAAGGCCGATTTATGGTTCAACGTCGACGTAACGCAACACAGACACGTGGACGCAGCCGTGAACATTTATAGTTCTGTGACGGGTTTACGTGTCGCAATGCAATTCATCGCCACAACGGTAGGGGGCGCAATGTTTTTGTAAAGACTGACCAAGATTGTTTTGGCGTCTATCGTCGTCGCCTGTTGTATTTGTTTACCAGACGTTCACCAGACGTTCTTCTGCTTGGTCCATTCTAGCTTTTTTTTAATGGCGGTCTTTGTGGATTGTAGGACTTGAAAACCGGGGAAAGCAAAATGACGGAAATGACGTTTGTCGTTTTAGCGGACCAATCAAAGCCCTTACGGCTGCGTCGCCTCGACGCAATGTTACAATTTTTGTGAGGTGCACGCAACGTTGCATCGACGTTGAACCATATATTGGCCTTAAGAGTCAACATTTTTGTATCAATGTTTGAGGAATGATGTTATCTGATATTGAGTACATATTGGGACCCCAGATGTTTTCTCTTTTTCTTTAACGAAAATTTGCCTAAGTCATTTAATTCTGTCATGTTCCATGTTTGACTGACCTTGTTGTTTGTATGTCAATAGACAACATCAATCTGTTGTTATAACTGTTTTGATTAAAATTGTTGGTAAATGTCATATATTCAACAAATGGAAGATGGCTGCCGCACAGGTTTTTCAATCCCCCACTCCATAAAATTATTGTATTGTTAAAGTTACGCTGTAGAAAGCATGTGTTGGAGCATGTGTTGGACTTGTTATCTCTATCAGAATTATAGACATGTATTGTTTATTCTTTTGATTTTCGAGACTCTGTGTAGTCTCGAAGGGGGGAATATGTGGTGTATTAAATCTGTTCATATATACATTTAGTTAGAGAGTGATGTGGTGCAACAGGGTCTTACATAACAAACCTCTGGAATACGTCAGAGGGCCTCCATGGATGAGTAAGAGAAAGACATGTTGGACAAACGTATAGCTCACCTTATTTGGGTACACAATCTTATAGTTCACCTCCTTTGGACACGCACACACATTTCTCCTATAAATTGCATGCACAAAGAGATTTCGGAGGGACTTCCACAATTGGCTCTGGGAACGTCGTATTGCCCGTGTTGGTGTATGATACTATGCTGTTTGCAATAAACCTTATTATATACAAGCTGGTGTCTCCGGAGACTTTTTCATCATCTTCACAAACATCGCTACAAGATATACTTCACAGTCAACCACATCAACACCAAAAACCACAATTTTGATTTAAATGGATAACTGTTAACTTGCTTTAAACTTGACATTCATTTATTTTACTTGCACACATTAGTACAGTTAAGACAGGTTTCTGTTTGTATTCATTATTTGTCTTTGTCCTTCCATGTTCAGGACCCCTCAATATTGTAGGCAGCCAAATGGCAATATTGGACCAACCTAGGGCTTCCATGTTAAGGGGGGGATTTGGGTTTTGTCAGTGTCCTTCTCTATTCTGTTTAGTTCATTTACCACTTGTTTTCCTATTTGGTTTGGCCAAACCACTTTATTCAAGATTCAAGAAGCTTTATTTATCCCGAGGGAAATTGCTGTGCAACAGTTGCAGGACAAAGTGGGATAGTAATACAAAGTGAGAGGTAAAATCAAACTAACATAAAATAAACTAATTAAAAGCAATAAAATTACAGTTAATACGTAGGTATATACAATATACAACAATACGCACTGTTCAATTTAGCAGCATATATGAAAATAGAATAAGTATAAACTAAATAATGTGATACAGTGGAATTGGATAAAGTGACATTTTGGCCTCAGGACGCAGTGTCTCCACTGTCCCTCTGACCTGAGGTAGATAAGTTAAACAGTCTGATGGCCACAGGAAGGAAGGACATCCTTTGGCGTTCTGTGTTACACTGGGGGGGAATGGTTCTGTTGCTGAAGATACTTCTGTACGACGTTAGCACCTGGTGGAGAGGGTGAGCGTTGTTGTCCAGGATACTCAGCATCCTTCTCTCAGACACCACCAACTAAGAGTCCAGTTGGACACCAAAGAAGATGGCACTGGCTACCACCAACTGGTAGAATTGCAGAGTCGTCTGAAAACTTCTGCAGGTGGCGGGACTCAGAGAGGAACTGAAAGTCTGAGGTGTACAGGGTGAACAGAAAAGGGGAAAGAACAGTTCCCTGTGGAGTCCCTGTGCTGCTGACCACAGTGTCAGACACACAGTCCTGCAGTCTGACAAACTGTGGTCGACCTGTCAAATAGTCCATAATCCAGGAAACCAGGGGAGAGTCAACCTGCATTGCCGTCAGCTTACTCCCCAGCAGGGCAGGCCGGATCGTGTTGAAGGCACTTGAGAAGTCAAAGAACATGATTCTGACAGTGCTTCCCGGTCTGTCCAGATGGGCGCAGGCACGGTGTAGCAGGAAGATGATGGCGTCCTCCACTCCTAGTTTCCGCTGGTAGGCAAACTAAAGAAGGTCCAGCAATGAGCTGACCAGGGGCCGAAGAAGTGACAGGACCAGCCTCTCCAGGGACTTCATCAGGTGGGACGTCAGCGCCACCGTTCAAGTCGTTGGAGGTACTGGGCTGCGCCTTCTTCGGTACCAGAACCAGGCGGGATGTCTTCCACACCCTCTCCAGACTCAGGCTCAGGTTGAAAATGTGCCGCAGGACTCCACTCAGCTGGGCTGCACATGTTTTCAGGAACCTCGGGCTGACGCCATCTCGGCCTGCTGCCTTGCTTGGGCGGAGTCTGCACAGCTCATTCCTCACCTGCTCTGCTGTGAAAGTCTGTGTGCCGCGTTTGTTGATGGGAGTGGGGGGAGCTGACGGTAGGGGAGAGAAAACAGGTAAGGCATAGCCAGGAAGGAACGATGGCGGAGAAGGGCTGGAGGTTTGGAGGTGGATGGTTGTAGAGGATCTGGGGGAGGGGTAGTCCAGATCCCTCTCATCAAACCTATTAAAAAATAGTTCCATTTAGTGTAACTGTTGGAGGTAGGTTGTGTTCAGTTAACACCTGTTCAGTTGCTGTTATATGTTTTAGAGTTATGCTCTGTTTACTTTTTTTATAGGCCTAGTTATTAAAGATTATTGGTTTATAATGTTTTTGGGTAGATAAAAAACTGTTTTTTTAAACAACTCCTGCGTCTCGTTGTCTCACTGTTTGGTCCCTAACAGTGTGACATGACTGAAATTAAAACTGCTATATTCTGATTATTTCAAATGAACCAGGAACAGAAAATTATTTCACTCACTCTGTGATCGAACTGCATGCTTTTATTGCAGTTCAAAAAGGACCAACATTGAGTAAATGATGTTTCAGAATAATGTGTCCAATGATCTTTGGCAGAGAGCAGACACCGTCCTGCGTGGAGCACATTAATCAAACAAGCCATGTCTCCATTTGGCTTCTGGTCAAGTTACTCAAGGGATTACTGTTAAAACGTCTGATATAATCTGCCACTGCCAACGTCAATTTGACCCTGGAAAAAAGCACCATTAATGATAGGCCAGCCACTTGAATGGATATTATTGTTTGGCAGAAGAAAAAAAAAAGCAACAAGAAAAAAGTTGAAAATATTAAATTGACCCATAGAATTATGAGCTGTATGGGAAAAGTCTCATGTTTAGGCACGAACAATCAACACATCAAGATGGTTTTATTATTATGTGTTAGTGCCGTGAGGAGTAAAAAGACTGTTGATTGAAAATAGAGCAGCGGAGGAGGTCTTTGGCTGAGGTGAGCAAGTGGCTTGTTTACCAGGTTAGTCAGTATTATTATGTGTTAAGTCTGGTATTGGGACTTTGGAAAATGTGTGTTTCAAAGAAAAATCAGCTTCATAAAAGTGGTGATGATGAAATTGACGTGAACATTATTTAGAAGTCAATCACTAGAAATTACAATAGCTCAAACATCTGGGTATTTTGGCAAGCTGGGTATTAGAATTTGGAGTCACTTGCATATTTGAGGCAAAATTAGCAGGTGCCAAGAAGAAAACATGTTTATGCATACAGATGCGCTCACTATATAATGTATAAAGCACTTGGTAAAAAAAAATCTCTATTCCAAATCTCTTCTCACCATCTGCACTGTAGTCCAATCCTATAGTCTCATCTGATATCCATCTTTATGCTTATAAAACTGCCGTGATTAGACTTGATTGTGAACATCTGCAGTCACCTCTTCACATTAAAATGGAATTGTCATCAGAACACTTCACTGCATATAGTGGCCATGTCTAAATGATCAAATCACACTAACCCAGTCCAACCTAAAAGGTCTGATTAATGCGGATTGAATCCTCACATATGAATGACTCCTCTGCAGTGAATGGAGTGGCTATGGTTAAAGCAGGGATCCATCTCTGATGACAATTGTCTGATTTACAGAGAGGAAAATTCTGTGAAGCTCGGAGCAAATGATAGGGTATAGTAGAGGATGATTTATCCACACGCTGTTGGCGCAGGGGTGGAGCTGTCACTGTTGAAATGCAGGATAAGAATCATCCTTGGTAAAAAAAATGCCGGTTTGAGAGATGCATTTTTGAAGTGTCGTGCAAAGTGAGCGATTGAAATGAGCATCTGTTGGGGTCGGCGGGGGCAGGTAAGGCGATGACACTGATGGTAGGCTACGAGAGGTGAGAAGAGGTTGACAGAAGGTGACAAGATGAAAATAAGTGTCAAATGTCAACTATAAAGATATAGATAAAAATAATAATCTCCAAGTGATATACTACATTGTTTACAACATCAGCAGAAATGGGCATCATACCCTATCAATAGCCTAAAACCCCTCCCACCTGTACCATCCTAACCGCCATTAGAAAATATGCTCCTACTACTATAGCTCATCTGACAATGAAGGCCAACTTCTGAAAAAAATAAAAATATAAAAATAGCTCATTGTAATAAAACAAATCTCTTTTACAATATATTAATCCAGAAATAATTTTCATCTTAAAACTTCGCTTTGTTCATTAAGATTATATCCAAATGAAGGTGTAGGCTTTTTACATTGCCATTTTTTAAAAAATATATAAAATAAGACTTACAAATTGCATGAATTACTTTTTTTACTGTTTGAAAATATGTCACATTTCATTTAATGGTAACCTGTATCATGAATCATGTTAGCAGATTTTCACCAATACACACCCCATTGAATAAGGACATATTTAAGCCTGCTTTAACTGACTTCTTTCATGTTAAACTATTTATCTTTTAAGGGTTATTTACCTCATGTTTTCCAATTTATTCTACCCATTATTACTTGATAATGAGATGAAAGTACCTATGTCAAATTGTCGGTGATGTTGAATGGAACTGGCAGGTACTGCAGATGTACTCTTGGCTTTAATAACATATTTTTGGTCCATGCAATCCCAAACACAGTCAGTCAATAGCCAGCAATATGCTGTTAAAGGCAGCAATGCACTAATAAAAGCAGAGGAAGAGATCTCTAGCTGATGTTTCAAAACATTAAGAACATGCCACTTTTATTTCTTTAGATGTTTTTTTTTAATGGTATTTGCTTCACAAGCAGATCATTACTGCACCAAGTTTTATTAAAGAAACAAATTGAACTGAAAAGATAAAAATGGTTGAAGACCAAGCCCCCACTGATGCTGAATAGGTTTCAAATGAATTTTGCAATTTTCATGACCCTATTTCTTTAAAAGGAGCCTACAGAGTGCAGTGAGTGTTCATTTCTTCCCTGACTAATGAAACCTTTATGGGGGCATTATGGAACGGCCCATCTATGTTAAAGCCCCCATATCAGACATTTTTGTAATTGGATACTGCCATGTCAGCAGAAACAGCTTAGCTACTCACTTTGACCCCAGCTTTCCCAGCTTCTATAGGAAGCAGGGAACCTTCTATCCCACAGGCCAGGAACAAGAATTATACGAGCCTCTGTTCTTTTGAACATGTGACCACAGATATGATAAAAACAACCAAAAGGAATTCATGAGATAAGTGGGCCTCTTAAAATTAAGAGGAATACAACTGGTTTGTAGAATTGTTTCCCTTACATTGACACATTCTATCGTGAAATGTCACATGTACGCTGTATGTAGGTAGAACATCCTTCAAAATCATTAAAACTGTATTATCGCCGACTAAATGTTACCCCCAACTGACAGGATTTATGAATGGACATATATTAAAACTAGTTATAGTAAGTTACAATAATCACAATATACGGCTATGGCTAAGGGGGTATTGCGACGAGCTGCTTATCAGATGATTAGTTATTTAATCCCAGCCCCAGCAGTCAATTTCTCAAAGCGTCCTTGGACAATATACTTAACTACTTAGCTCCCATAGGCATGGCTATGGTTTTGAAGTGTATGTAATTGGCTTCGGATAGAAGCTAAATCACATGTAATATAATATAATATATAGAGTACAATAGCTTATATTGGTCATTTGATGTATAGGGCCCTATTATGCACATTTGCAGGGTCATGTTTGTATTCTGTGCCTCTACTGTGACAAGTTTACCTGCTTTAATGTTCATAAAGGTCTTTATTTTTTTCATACTGCCTGTGCTGAAGCACTCCTTTTACCCTCTGTCTCACACCAGAGCCCAGTCTGCTTTGATTGGTTAGATGATCGACTCCGTTTGGTTGTCCCGCTCTTAGCGTACACCTACAATGTGTTGGAGAGTCCAATGGTGGTGTTTCAGGCAGGGGGGTGGGGGGTGATTGGGAGAGAAACTCCCTCTGGGCGTAAACTTTGGGATTCAAGCCTTTGCAGACCATTTACATGCATAAAAACTCATATAAAAAACCCACTACATGAAAGAGAAATCACATAAAAAGCATAATAGCAATGCAAATGCAATTGCAATGTGAGGTGCAGGTGATAAAACATCACGACAAGAAAAGGTTTTTGTCTCAACAAAAACCAGGCCTTTTTATTTCCTAGCCTTTCACAAGAACTGGAACATAAATTACAGGAACATAAATTGCTCTTTCCACAGGTGCTACTCTTTCACCAACCAGGAAACCAATTCCCCCTCTCCCTTCTCTTCCCAGTCATTTATAGCTGATTGCCCGCCTTCCCAAACTAGTCTGGCCAATCGGGTTATGGCTCTGAAAGGGGAGTGAAGAGTTAAACAAAAATAAACATTGTTTTCAACATTTTACACAATCCTCAAGGCCTAAGTACATACATTATTTGACCTTACAAAACACCGTACATTCAAAACAAACGAGATCTTAACAAAACGGGTAGGTTTTAGCTTAATTGGCACACCTTACACCACACACTTTTTAGACCAACCACAGCCAAGACTCCACCTACTCAGAACACATATAAGAAGCAGCTTGGAGGCGTGTTCCTCCTTTGAGCACTGGCACAATATGGCCTCCAGGTCTGAACAAAGGAAATGGTGAATGATATTGTGTGTTTTTTTAAATGAAATACATTTAAATACACAGTATCTTTATGTGCCTATGTAACTGTATATTATGAACTTTAATTTAAATAAAGACAATTCTTCTAGAACATTTGCCTACCTTTCTAAACAAAGAAACAAATGTTAGTCAGGGAGTGTTTGCTTCCTCAGTCTCTTTAAACCTGCGTCTCATTCTTACGAAATACATTCTCTGTCTTTTTTGGACCACAGACTAGAGGGCTGTTTAATACCATTGAGTTTATATGGTCAAGAGGACAAAATGAGATAGCATTGGTGAATGCCAGAAGAGCCATTTCAATGTATTTTTCCAGTGTAAATGACAGAACTCCATTAGGTTTGCCTACAGATTAACACCAGTGTCCTTTTTCAAAAATACCACAATGCCATGAATGCTATAGCTTCAAATCCCCCAAAATGTACTTAGCAATAATAGATTTGTCTTTAATGCAATGAAAACTAGAGATTTATGGTGGGTTGTAATTTTCTCCCGTTTTTGACACATTTTAAATAGTGTTCACATAATTGAATGCACGTTCCCAAGTTGTACAACATGAATGCATTCTTTTTTAATTACTTTAGTTAGAAAAATACACATGTCAACTAAATAACCAATAAAGCTGTTATTGTACTACAACAACAGGTCTCCCTGTGCAGACCTCATTATCTTTTTTAAATAATTAAGTGTGCATCATTACGCACAGAAACGTGGTGATGGGTATTACAATGTCTTCAACATAAAAAAGGGCCATTATCTTCTTATTGTAGCCTATTCAGGGACCTGGGTATTGCCACCTTGGGATTCAGCACTTCAAAACAAGAGACATTTATTCAGAGAGCTCCAAAAACCTTTCTGCCTTTGGTCCCGATAATGAAAAAAAAGAAAGAAATTGAGATTATTCACCAGATTCACAAAATGCTCAATGGACTCAGTTTTTATTCGATTTTATTGCTTATTAGAAACTGAGTTTGTGCGGCCCTTTTCAAAAACATGTTTCTGTGAAATTATGCTCTTATGTGTTTTAGTATAAAAATGACAGAAAAGCTAAATAAATAATAGCTACATTTCTTGGGACTTATAAGTACAAAACGCAGAGGGACATGACACACATTTCTAGATAGAAGCTGCTATTCTGATTCATCAATTCAAACCCCACTTTATAAAACACATCTGGCACTACATATGCATATGTGAAACACTTCTTAATAACTCAAGCTCCCATTTTACTTAACAAAGCCATGGCTGGAGTATGAGAGATTGCTGTGATTGTTGACAATTGGACAAGACCTGTAGGTGACCAATCTTAGTACCCATAGTTTTCAGAGTTGATTTTGGGAGCAACAGCAGTTCCATTGTAGCTAGCTGGTATCTGGACCAACGCCAGTCAATAACTACAATTCGATTAGTAACTTGAGATATATGAGTTTTACGAGCATGCAACTAGAGCCCAAACGTCATTGGTCAATACATTTTTTTCAAAAGAACGCTTCCACTACTAAAAATATTGTCCAGTCGAGTAGAGATTCTGCATCCATATCTGTTAATAGAGCTGAATTGGGGATGGATCAAGTTGTTATTTTTAAATAAATCTGATAAGACTTTCTAATAGGAGATTCCTCCAGAGCATTCATACTTTGCCTTTAAAAATCTACCTTGTATTTATGTCACGGTGAAAACACCCTTTCTCGGGTAGGGTCAAGCCAATACATTACATGCAGGAACACGATAAAAAAAAGCACTACTCCCAAAAATGCGATGAATAAGATTAACCAAAGCACGTAGATGAATTAAGAGCTGCACTCTCAATGAGCTCTTGAAGTTGCTGATTGGTACAATTATCAAGCGAAAACGCGTATATCGTACTTAGATTTTTGCATACACTTGTTATTGTTTAATGACGACGACGCATTTCAATCTGCCCTAAAAGTCAATTTGTTTTTGAACTATATCTCTTTTTGTTTACTTTTCAACGGTTGCTGATCTGGGTCGTGATATGCTTTATTTGTTTCTTAATTCATGATTCAGCAACTTGGATTTAATACAGCTTTTGATGATGCGCAAAACGCCTCATGCGCTAAAAGAGATTCCTAAGTCTTATGGTTTGTTAAAACCTCAATAGGAATTAGCCCTTTAACTTGGTGTGTGCTTGTATTTCAATTATTGATGACAGAATATTTTTCTGCAAAAAATTAGTGGATGGCTTTCTGGAACTAACAATTTACTGTTTTGTGATCCGAGTGGTGATCAGTCATCAAGGGGGTCATTATAGTTAATGTAGGCGTAATTAAATAAACTGTGGATGGATTAAGCCTAATATGATTCTATCTTAACAAATGTGTTATTTTTTACTGTGTGTTATTAATGTTCAAAAAGTCTGTTATTTTACATGTGTGTGCAGCCTCTTCAACCATTTTGAACCAAGTGTCATGCTTGATTGCTGGCCTCTTTTTGATGTGTGCAAACTTGTAAAGGCTTTTTGTTATCCTCATGGTTTTAAGTGTACACCTAACAGCACAGGTTACATTAGGATTAATCGATAATAAACAAGAAGGGTCATTGTAGGAGTTTCCAGTGTACAAACATTCAGAAATTGGGATTTACTTTTCAGACATTTAATAGCACAACCGAAACTACAGGAAGGGAAGACCCAATAAAAATGGGGTTCTTTAAGGATTGGTTTTAGTAATAGAACTTTTGTAGTGTTAGGCCAAGCATTAGATAAAGCGACAAAGAAAAGCCCATCAAAAATAGGAGAATGATCAATTTTTTTGATAAAATTAGTTTGTTATAAACTAACAGTTTCACTGTGGTTAATGCTTAATGCGATAATTTATTTATATCATTATTTGCTCTGTGAACTCTGACATGGCAATGTGCTCTATTCCTCAAACATGTTAATTAATGTTTACCTTATGGTATCATCCATTCTTCGGGGCTACCAAGTATATTTTTCTTGCCCTAATAGCTTCCCAGAGGCTGCAGTGGGTATAACTTTTGAATTTTGCTAGAATTGGAACTGTAGCAAAGAGGGAAATCAGAGATTCTAAAACATTTCATTTATATTTTATTGATCCCGCACCAAATCGTGCCACTTCACTGAGAAAGAATCAGCTACATGCTTATGGCTTAATACAAACCTCAAATGGAACTTTATTTCCCTTTAAAACTCTGGCTCTCATTCATTTCAATACAACTTATAACAGGTAAAATGGGCAAGAATTTTTCCCAAAAACTTATGTGGAATTTTCTAAGAATTATTTGTCCCTGTTTTTTATTGGCTGTTGTACTCCGAGGCATGATCGATAGGGTCAATATTGCAAAGGGGATACATTTAAGTCTCTAATCTCCCTGACGGAGACGTGAGTGGAATATCAGACACATGTGGGCAGGATTAAAGGGCCCATATTATGTTCATTTTCAGTTTCAAATTTGTATTCTGTGCTTCTACTGTGACACTGCTTTAATGTTCAAAAAGCTCTTTATTTTTCTCATACTGCCTGTGCTGCAGCACCTCTTTTCACCCTCTGTCTGAAACCAGAGCCCTGTCTGCTCTGATTGGTTAGCTGGCCGGCTCTGTTGTGATTGTTCAACCACTTAGAAACGGCCTTCCCCTTTAGCTTATCACGTACAATGTGTTAGAGTGCTAACAAATAGAAGCACAAGTGTTACATTGTGGTTAACGTACATAAACAATGAAGTCCAATGTAGGAGTTTCATGCTGTGAGTTCAAACTCCCTCTGGAGGGAAAATTGGGATTTTACTTTTGCAGACCATTTACATATGCACAAATCTATGTAACGCACTACAGGAAGGGGAAGACCCCAAATACAAAATAGGGCTAGCTTTAAGGTAAGCTTTGTTTTGAGGTAATAGAAATTATTTGTTTTTGTGTTTATGCAAAGCTATATGGTAATAAAGCTGACAAAGAAAATGCAATCAAAATTAGGATTGAATTTATCACATTTTTTTGCTAAACATACAGGGCTTTGCTTTCATAAATCTTAACAGTTTCACCTGTGGTAATGCTTTATATGCAGAGAATTTAATAACAACATACCCTATTTGCTTGGTGAGGCTCTCTGCGCAATAGTGCTCTATTCCTCAAACAATTGAGAATTAATTAAATGGTTTACCGTGGGTTTCATGCATATTGTTCAGGGGGGCAGAATACCAGAGTGAGAGTAGTTTTTCACTTGGGAACCATAATAGCATTACCCCTTAGGGCTGACAGTGAGTCATAACACTTCCTGAAATACATATCATCGGCAGGATATTCGGGACACCTGAAAAAGGGGAAGGATCCCAGGAAAAGCACCCTACACAAAATCATTTCTCATTTGCCATCATGTTTTTTTCTCTCCAACCGTTCATTCTGCTGGTACGACTTCAGGAGAAGAGTGCATAGGGACTGATTAGAAGCAAAGGTGATCATTTATACTTCAGCTGGAAACATTACTATTTCCTCTTCCTGGGCAAAAAAATGGACCTACCCATTCAATTACAAAAGCCACTTATTAAGAGACAGGTAAAATGAAAGGAATTATTTCCAACAACGCTGCTTTTGTTTTTTCCGTTAAATTATGATCTAAGATTATTAATATAAAACAAAAATATAAATATAAAATCAAAATGTCATTAATGGGCATTTGTCAGTGGCAACTACAATACATTCATTTTACCCAACTTTCTTCGGCAAAATATTCATTATTTTTACAAAGGAAATAATAATGTTAACATCACTATGTTCAAGGGGTTTCCTTACTTGCCCAACCAATGCTGGATTTTAGATACAGATACCATATCAGGGGTTTTTCTATAAAAATACATATTAGTATGAGGGCTCTAACGTCACCTAAGAATGAAAAATTATAGTTTCTTCATGTCTTAAAGCTGCTGACTCATAATGCACCTCAAACCACAAATAAATCCTGTTTCTTTACTTCTTCAACAGAAAGATGCACAGTAAAATAAACTCTCTAATTCAGAAATCGCAATTTGAATGTAAGCTTGCTGCCTGCCACTCGTCCACCAGAAGACCGACCGGACATCCATCCCCTTATTTATTCGGCACTCCTTAAAAACAAAGCTGTTTATGCCGTCTAACGGTCTATTTGATACAATTTTCGTATCATTTTACAGTTTTCGAAGAACAGAAATGTTGTTCTCAGGCATCACTTGAACATTTTAAGTGACACATTTTGGTATTTCAATATTTAAGATCTAAAACAAAAAAGAACATATACAGTAACCATATCCAGTATTTAATCAGAAAGTACGAATTTTGTTGAAGATTCGTCAAACTTTTGGTCATCAAAGACGTTTCCTGAGTGGGAAATTTTGTTTTAATTACCACAAACATAACTTTGGCATTACTGTAGAAACATTTACAGTGTATAAAGTGAGAGTGTTGTTCACTAAAGTAAACTTTATTAAGTACATTTTATATACAGTTTGATGAGTTCAAATAATCAGTTGACTTGACTTAATGCAATTGACCACCAACCATGTTTCCTGTTCCCAGTTCATCATTTAGCTGCTAATTGCCCATATATATTCCTAAGATTAACACACAAATACAAAAGAGGAAATGTTAACCTAAAGTTATCAGCAGAGGGAAAAAAATAAATGAACCTTAAATGGACATAATAGGTCCCCTTTAACTAAAGGGCAGAGTGTTAGAAACAAGCTAGAGGACATTGGTATGCATTTAGCTGCTTAAGGCCCAAATTTATTTCCCAGATCGAAACAGAAGTGTGATGTTAACTAAAATGTGTCTGGAAACCCTCCCAATTAATAATAATGCTACTCTACCGGATGTTAATTTAAGGCAACCATTTGCAAACGGATTAGCAAAATTAACGTTTAAAGAATAAAGAAGGTGAAACTATTTGTGAATTTAAGCTTGTTGGGATCTTTCAGTAAGTAGCCTATTCTTAAACTGCTTCATTCAAACAAAACTAAGAACGCAAACACCAAAATGAATAGGCATGACAACATTTGTGAACAAGGTATAGCATCAACTGGTAATGCTCTACAGAATACTTAAGATGTTCTATACAATTACCTCAAGTATACATGTACTCTCATTCAGTCGAAAAGAAGCTCACTACAGTTATGTTCCTAGAGTGAAGGACATGAAAACACGCACATTGCCTAGAAGGACTGTTCCTCCACACAAACACAATACACTCCGCATAAATATAGCATTGTGTTATGATCTGTGATTAAATTCAACAGACTGAAATAAAAAAATGTTTGCCATTGTGGAGACACTGCTGCCAGTGGCAAACTGATGTCCTCTGCATAAGACAAGTGGAGAACACAGCTACAGTTACAACTGCCTTCTCTGCCTGAATATACTCGCAGCACTGAGCTCTGATAAATGATTCATGAACATCTCATTCTTTCAAAGTGCTATCTGGCTCCGTTATATAAAGTTTGTTGTGTTTGTACAGTAGGCTCTCAAACGGTCACTGCTTACAAACTGTTATAACAGTGTTAAGAATAATGTGCATATCAGATTGTGGCTGAGGATGAGGATTTTGCATTCAATTCTACAAACATCTCAACTACCATTGCATGAATGGCCATGTAGTTTTGTACAGCCATGGATCGTCTTCCGAGGATGACTCATATTGACTTTGGCGAACCCCTGACATTTCCTTCGGCACCACACGGCTGATATTTTTATTTATTTGTGAAATATCTTCAATGCCTTGAAATGTGGTACAGATATTACTTCATACCTCAGGTTAAATTGTTTAACGTCGATGAAAATTGAACTTTTTAATCCATCTCCAGAAGTTTACTTATTTAAATAATTTTCTGTATAAATCAACTCCTTAAAAGTAATGTCAGTCCCATTAGCCTTATTTGTGCCTTGTGTTTACTGCAAATGTTGACATGCTCACATGGTGATCTAAGATAATTAAAATGGTTAACATTATAACTGCCAAAAATTACCATGTGGAATTTTAATTGCAAGTATGACCTTAGCATGCAAATGTTTGCATTTAGCGCAATGCATCACTAAGTAAATCCCCTAAAGCTGCATTCCCCTAATACGCGACTCACTGTTTTGAGGTTGGGCGTAGAGCATTGCAGTAGTTACGTCCCCATGCTAGCATGTGCCCCAACATGCAGCTGTCATCTGATTGGTTGCGTGTCAAAAGGTCAGTGGTAGCAAGGTCAAAGTTGAAATAATTGGAACTTTGATTTCAGCGCCCGCCAACAATCTCTAGCAGTGCATAACGCAAATGGTAGCATGTCCACCTATTTGCCAACGTTGTAGCGCCTATCATGTGAACGCAGCTTCAGATATGAAATATTACTGAAATGGTGAGGGACATTCTGAAAAACGAGGGCATGATGTAAGCTAGCTTTCTGCAGGTGGGATGACAAAAAGTAATTAAATCACTAAGGATCTATGTTCTAAATCTCAACATTAAACGCACAGTCACACACACCCATATAAACACTGTGTTCCTGAGAGCAAACGGCAAATTGTGTGACATCTTGGCAGGAGTCAACGTGATTCCCATCGCTTGAAGCAAAGCTGTAGGTGGCTGTCTTCTGCTGAATCCTACGAACGACTCCCCTCACATGGCCTAAAACGCAACCGCACACACGCATACGTGCACGCGTACTCATACTTCCAATGTCACAAGTGCAGAGCGGGCCGCCCTGGGCTCTAAGAGAGGGAGCTCAGGGCTCTTGATGAGCAACAGAGCGCAACGGACAGAGTGGGGGGTGGGGGGGCAAAAGAGGAAGAGATAGAAAGAGAGGCAGGGGGAGAGGGGCAGCGCTCTGAGCCACACTGCAGTCACCAGCGACGAGTGATGAGAGAGGACAAGGTCACAGATCATAGACAAGGGAGATATGGGCAGTCATGTATGGCAACATACCTCTTCACCCCCCCACCCACCCCCCCACAGAACCTGACATCTATGATAAACACCTGTGCGTATCAAAAGCATAAGCAGATATCCGGAAGACACAAATCAAACCAAGCACAATTAAATAGTTTGATTTATTATTTATGCTTGGGGTGGAAAAACCTTTGTTGATGTATGCTAATTTATGCGTGTAAATATTTAAACTATTCTAGCTTTTGTTAGCCAAACATTCTTCTTTTTTTTCAAATAAAAACAGTGAAAAATTGGCCTCAAAGCGCTGATTTCAGATCTGTTTTCCCGTACCTCGCCGGAACTCATCCACCAGTCAACAGCAATACGCGAAATCTGACCTGAGAACAGTGCCTGGAGGCAGTTTGTTAAGCTCACTCCCTGGTGAGTGCTTTGCAGACGGGTGTTGCCCAGAGTTGAAGTCTATTAGTTCGAGTTTATTTACAGCCAAATGCCCAGAGACCCGCCTCTGTAATGTTGTTTGGGGGAAAATAAGAGCCGAAAATTGAATGAAAAGCATCACACCGCATGCATAATTCATGGATATCATTATCAAGCGCATGCAGACGCACAGATGAGTGCACACATAAAAAGCACACAGATGAACACATACTGGAAAATACAAACAAGGCACAAAAAAGAAAAAAAAACCACACAGGTCATTATGTGTGCTTATAAGGCCTTTCTCGGTCATTTATACTCGTGCTGAATCCGGGCCAATTTTCCCAGCATGGATCCTATTTGTGCATAATAACCCGACATCACAAGGGAGAGAGAGTTTGTGTGCACTGCTCCGACCAATGCGAGCATGGAAAAAAAAGGCAAAAGTGGATATTTAAACATATCAACACTAGCAACCATTGAAGCAATTGTCTTTTGTTTCCTCTAGAGAGGATCCTGATGCATTTATATGGGTGATCTCGCTAGGCAAGTTGGACGACGAGATGTGTTGAAGAAGAAAGAAGCAAATGAGGTTTCACCAAGGAGGGTAATGAGAATGGCATGTTGAAGGCAGAGTATAAAAGGTAAAATAAAGAGAGCAAAGAGGTGGAATTAGTGGATTATTCCTCTGTGTACTTCTGAATATTGGCTGTCTCTCATCGCCTTCTCTAGGGCCTTTTTGACCTCTCTGTGATGTACTTCCATCAACATAAGTACCTTGTGAATTCCCTGCACATCAGTGGCGAACCGTCTACATCACAACTGGACCTTCTGTAGACACCGCTGCCAACCACTCGGATTCGAACATTTGGTAGTTCTAGTCAGATGGACGTCACAGAGGCAGTCACTTACTTAAACTACTGGTACTGTGCTCGCTAGATTGTTACACACTATGAGGGCATACTCCATTCAGCAACTTGATTCAGCTCAAGGTTTTCAGGCGTTGGACAGCCTTTTTTTAATAATGTCCATCTTTTAACTGAATGGTCGTCTTGAAAAGGGTCCTAACAACAATTCCGCAACAACGTCATCTTCGCCTGTTGCCATTTCCACGTAAAATACAAAGTACGTAAACTCACTATGTAGCACTTAGGTAGATCCTCTGTCTCGAGCCAGGGAACTAACAGGTCTTCTAGAATATCCTGGAACCGTGGGAAAATCTGAAAGACTACGCCCATTGACTACAAATCAATACATGATTGGCTGACCAAATTGGCAATCCAAATGAACGCTATCATTCAATTTAAGAGCAAGGGGCTTCTATCAAGGATATAGAATACCCTGGTTGAAGGATATTCTTCCCAGAGACCCAGAAAAATATCTAATTGGTTGAATTTTTTTTGTAACACAAAACCACTCAAATGCGTAGTGCATGGACCGAGAAAGACAAACAAATCAATGTAACACTGACATATTACAGATCAACAACACAGATGTGATTCTCATTTATTCATTTTTATTTAAATATTACGTTTAATTTGTATAATTAATTGATTTTAAAAATGTTTATCTGAGGGTTCTAGGGTATTCTCTGAATACCTTGAAGGCCCTGATGGTTCACCACTGCTGCACACATACCATACTAACACACTTATGTACTCAAAATTGCAGCACTGTTGGAATATTATTCTAATATGTGTGTGCAGATCAGCCACACCCAATTTTGGGAAACTATTAAGAGTGCTTACTGAAGTAACACGGTTGTAGATAGATAGAATTTGGTGGGAATCTCCAGTAAATAGTGAGCGATTCTGGTCTCATTCAGCAGACAAATGAAGCGTGAGCAGTCTGAAGGGCACACACACACACACACACCCACACACACACACACACACACACACACACACACACACACACACACACACACACACACACACACACACACACACACACACACACACACACACACACACTTTGTGAATCTCGTTGTATACACACACGTAGGCTGGTGCTCAGTGCACTGTGACGCTCTGCAAAAGGAATGGAGCACTACTTAATTGATATGAGGCAGCCAGCTGTGTTAGCCAGGGCAAACGGGTGGGTGGGGGGTTGGGGCCCAACAGAAGACAAGGCCTTATATGAGACTACATGTAGTCATGCCACACACATTAATGGCACATATTTTAAGGCGAACAGTAGGTGTTTTTCAAACCTGTCACGGATTGATTGAGAATGCACACTTCTCACGTTGGTAAAATAACAGCTGAGTGAGCGGGAGAAAGAAAGAAAAAACTGAGAGGGGGGAGGTATTAAAAAGGCATGAGAGATGAAAGTGAATGGAGACGACTCTCTAATGCTTTCCCCCTACTTCCCTCTTGAGATCTGCGAGCGCGTGTGTACCTTTGTGAGTATAGAGCGCTCTCTCAAAAGATGAAGAGCATTGTTTGAGACATGCTCTTGTTATGCAGCGCCCGATTCCTGAGACTTCTCACACTTGCTGAAAGTCCCACTGCTCTTTCAACCCTAATTGAAGCCGGCACGCTGAGACGCTGTGATGCGATCAAATAATGTAAAGCGTGAGGTTGAAGAATTATTTATCATTTTTTTAGAAATCGATTTCAATATTGTGTTGTATCTCATCTTTACAATTTCATAATTGTCAGAGATAATATGAAGCTTAAGTATTAAGCTCTACTGAAGCTGGGGGCGATAAATAAGATATCGAGTGGTTCTGGCAGGGATTTTTCCATTCTTTTGTTGCATCCTTTTGTGCTTTAGAATCAATTATAGCATCAACAATCCACTAGGTATAACCCTATTTTACATTTTTAAAATGCCAATAGCATGCAATACAATAAAAACGATGGCTTATGTATCCAATGACCTCCAAGTAGCAAGAATGTAATATGAACATTCATTATTTTGTTAGTGGATCTTCAACTAAGGGGAATTTTTACTTAGACGTGTCATCCGTTCAGCTGGCATAATTCAAGAGTACTACTGCACGTAGCCTTGTTGGACTCCAAATCAATCTGTAGGCCAATAAGAAAAGCTATCTCATCCTCTCTTGAACCCTCCTTGTGCATATTTTTGTCTGTGTGTGTGTCTGTAACTGTACTTGCAGGTAAAAGCTCAATCAGCCTGTCAGAATAAGACAAAAAGACAGAGAGGGAAAGCAAGAGAGGTAGAGACAGAGCGAGCCCTTCGGCTCAAACAAACCTTTATCCTTCATTCTTTATCCTCAAATACTGTCTTTCTCAAAGTTCAAACACCTGGCAGTGATTCTTACATTCTGATTTATTCCTCCATCGTATTTTCACCTTGTTCTCATCCTTTTATCCCAAGACTATAGGTTCCCTCAGCCCTATGTTCCGCCGGCCTATGTTCCCTCAACCCTATGTTCCATCAAGCATATTTTTTTGCCTTCTCTATGTCCTATGTTCTTTTTCGACCAATATTAATTCTACCTTATGCTCCCTCAGCCCTATGTTCCCTTAGCCCTATTTTTCCCTTAAGCATCATGTTCCATAAACCCAAGATTTTCTTAGCCCTATGTTCCATTAGACCTGATGTTTCTTAGCCCTATGTTTCCAGGTATGTTTCCTCTCAGCACCAGGTTCCCTCAACTCCAATGTTCTTTAAACCCAAGGTCTTGTTGCCCAATATCACAATGAAGGAAATAAGTATTTGATCCCCTGCTGATGTTGTAAGTTTGCCCAATTACAAAGAAATGAAAAGTCTAGCGGATCAAATACTTATTTTCTTCACTGTACCTGTGCAATATGTTCTGCCATCTCTGTTCCCTCAGCCTTATTTTCCCTCAACTCTTATGTTCTCTTTAGACCAATATTCATTCTACCCAAGGTTCCATCATGTTACCTTAGCCCTTAGTTTGTTCAGTCTTTTGTTATCTTAGCCCTTAGTTTGTTCAGTCTTTTGTTACCTTAGCCCTTAGTTTGTTCAGTCTTTTGTTACCTTAGCCCTTAGTTTGTTCAGTCTTTTGTTACCTTAGCCCTTAGTTTGTTCAGTCTTTTGTTACCTTAGCCCTTAGTTTGTTCAGTCTTTTGTAACCTTAGCCCTTAGTTTGTTCAGTCTTTTGTTACCTTAGCCCTTATGTCCTCTCAACTCCAATGCAACCTCAGCCCTATGTTGCCTGCGCTGTTTGTTCTAAACCAACAAAAGCAACAAGTACTAGAGAATCAGAGACAAAGAAAGACAAGTTGTTCCATCTCCATAACAGGATACAAATAGTTCAGCAAGACGAAAAAAAGGTTCATCAGGGAAAAAAGGATAAAGGTAACGGAGGGCAGAGGAAACCCAAGGCTGACCAACTCTTTCCTCCTTTTAGTGCTGCTTACTTCTATCTTCCTGACCGCTTCCACTTTTTTCCCCCCTTTCCTTATTTTTTCTGAATAATTGTTCGCTCAGCATTCTTTTGTTTGCCTGCTTTTATTCCTTGTATATTTTCCTTTTTTATATTTATTTTATGCAGATTGTTTTCATCTAAAGTTAGCAGCTGCTAATCAAGATGAAGCAGCTTGAGTGGGAGACCAGGACACATGCTAGCACACACAAACACACTTGTGGATGCTCACACACAAACACAGACGCAGAAACAAGATAAAGGAACGGGAGGCAGGGCCTAGGGGTTGCCTGGAGCTGTTTCCCAATCAGCGCCACTTGGGAGAACAAGAGAGACCTTCAGTGTCTACAGTGGGAGCTCTGAGTGGGCTTCAGACAAACACAGACACACACAGAGACGCACACACATACAAAGGGACACATTCCTCCACATCTACAAATAGACTTTTTCTACTAAAGAACACGTTTAAATCTGTATGACATCTGAGGGCGTCTCTGATCAAACAGGCGACAGTTGGTTGTGACATGCACATTCATACACAGGGAGCATGCTCTACTTCCTGTTTGAACTATATTGATTTGCATTACACAAAGTGCAATGAGACAAAACAAATAATTATATTTTCGAATGATATGTTTCAATGTGTGCAAAGATTCTTACTAGTACAAAGTGAGGCAAAACGTTTTAACAAAAGGAAATTGTGTTGATGTCGAAGATGAAGCGAAATATCCCGCAGCAATGATGCTTATTGAACCCAAATACTTTGAGTAGCAACCACCCATGTGATGTACCGAGCATGAAATACTGTCATGTATTTAAAAGGGAGTTGGAACAGATTCCTAGTCTTGTGGAGGACGCTTTGATGAAATATTTCGTAATCTAAATTAGGGAAAAAATATGTTTTAAATACGCAAGAGGCACATTGAAACATTAATGCATACATCAGCCTCGCACATTTAATTTCTGAACGAAAAGAAATACCTGTCTGTACACCTTTCAGTAAGGTCCTGTAACTTTGAAACTCAGGTATGGTATTGTATTATATAATTCCAAATGTTACCTATCTCTTTTCATCTGTTGGCTTAATAGGGATGTAACAGTCCAACACTTTTCGTAATGGATGATTGGATGTGGTGACAAGTGTCAGCAAAAGGAGCACATGTTAGCCAAGTGGTCTGCTTCTTCATTTATATCAGTCAAATATAGGCTAAAATGCCACAAAATCTACTGTCTTATGGGCTAAAAAGTTTAAATGTAACGATATTTGCATTTTCAGTAAGTGGTTTATACTTTAAATTAGATGTGTGCCATAGTAGGAGGAAATAAAAGATACCACTTTATTATACTTCTATCATTATAAGCATGAAAATCCCATGATAAATATCTGAACGCATATTCTCAAAGATTGTATGAAATTGTGCATGCAGGGGGAAAAAAAACACATCACTTTGATTCTTCATCACACCACTTAAGCCACCAGTCAACAGAGCCACAATACTTCGGCCAAATTCCAAACCGCCCCCTAACCCTTATGCACTACCATTCCGTTTGCACGTTCCCGCGGAGGGTCCGCCACATTGAGTGCCGTTCCAAACCAACAAGTGTGGCGGGGCAGTGGGTTATCAAGTCCTCCAACAGCGAGTCTGCATCGCACCTGACTTCGCCTGCGGCACTTACCTGACCGGACTCGATGTGTGTTCGTCATGAAACACGCTGTGTACAATCAGTTCCTACAAAATATTTAGGCTACTGGTTGACTGCGTAAAACAAGATGCACATTAAATATTGTCATACAGAATGTATCTCCTTTTCTATTCTTTTTACTTAGGAATACAGTACCTGTGTCTAGGGCAGAAAAAGTGTGAATTTAATTATAAAGTTTTGTATATGTACAGGTACAGTTGAGAAAACCAAGCAGCTTATAAACATTGTATTTTTAAACCGAAAGAGTAAAGAAACACCATTAAAGATCTTTGGAGTTTTATTTTAGTTATTATTTACTATCTTATGTCTAAGAGATGCTGTTTTGAAACTGTTGTTACGAAAAGTTACTGGTGGCACAACTTATAATGCTTTTATGAGATTTGTCAATAAAGTTCATTTAATTGATTACATTTAAAAAATGCAATTAACAGACCAAATACATTTTTGGAGGTTAACTTGGACTTTAAAGTGAATGCAAAGAGAGTAGTGCAAGACAGCACATATATTTGCTGTTTCACCAAGGATGAACAAGGGTACAGTGCAGCACAGTAAAGAAAATTCAGCATTTGTCATTATAGGCATCCAAGCATTATGTAATGCAGTATTGTTGCAGCTGCAGAGGCAGATGGCGAGTGTGCAGGGGTTCACTGGAGCATTGCACCATGAGGTAGTTATACAGAGTAGGATCAGATGGAAAAATAAATCATGAGCATTAAGGAGCATGGACCAAATCCCCAAGGTGAACGTGGTGTACTATTCAAACACACGTTTTGCAGTCTGTACAAACAATGCCTCTTCATAATGAATGAGTGGGATAATCTCCAGAGTAATGGTGCAGTATGGCACGTTATCCTGTCGTAAAGAAATGTGGCAGGAGTTGATGAGGAAGGGCTAAAGGCGTCAATCATGTCCCCTGTCAAAGTAGCCTTGAGTGAGGTAGTGAAACTGACTTTTTTTATTATCATTTTCTGTGGAAAAGCGACAGCTAGATATCTCAAACATAGAATTGTGTAGTAATGCTGGATAAGAGAGGAGCACTGATTGAAATCAGAGTCAAACTGCTGTGACGGTAATAGCATGCTGGGTAAGGTGTGTAATCTTTATTAACAGATGTCAGCGTTCATTCAAACATAAACTGCAGGTCTCAGTGTGGAGCAGCTAAGCACTGTGTTAGAGGAATGATTCAGGAACTTAATGTCCTAAAAATAAAATCTCTGTCGGACTTGGACAGATCAAGGATTAGTTTGGCATTTTTGGAAATGCCAAAATTTGCTTTGCATAGAGAAAACAGCCAGTTAGTCTTAATGTCACCATATGAGTAAGGCAACTCGCAAAGGGTTCCGGAAGAGTTGCAAAGCCCAAACACGGGGCTATGTGATTTTATTTTTTGAATCCTAGTTGTTCCAAAACAAAATTACCCCTGAGATCGAAAGTCATTGATCTGACAACTTTTTATCTCAAAAGAAAAAAAAAAGCCCACGGTTACAAAAGTGCACCCTTTTTACATCGGAAACAAATAGCTTCCTAGATTATAATGTATCTGTGCATCTGATTGTCTTACCCTGATATTCTCACCCTCGCCCTAACTGAGTGGTTCCCAAGATGTGGGGCGCGGAGGTACTGCAGTGAAGCTTGGGAGGAAGTTATAATCAAACATTGGTAGCTCTTTGTTATAATCTTAAAATTAGATTGTGGCAGCGGGGTGTGGTTAGGGGGCCAACTGCTGGAGTGGTAGGAGTGGCTCAGCCGGAGGCCAGACAGCTGATCGGGATCAGGTAATCAGGCACTGATTAAAGTCATGGTCATAACCTGGTCCTGGTCTGTTGCAGTAGACGGGGGCCTGGGTGAGGACTGTTTCCCCTCGCCCGCAGGACGAGAGCCACTAACCGCCAGTACCATTGTGAAAGTGCGGTTCCGTAATAAAGATTTCATTTTGTTTCAAAGTACCGAGTTGTCCTTCCATCAGTGGGAACGTAGGTGTGAGCCCGAACGCTCACACAGATGTATTATTTATTATTGCTATATTTTAAAAAGTCTGCCAGTAAGCTCAGCCAAAACTTGACATGGCGCTTTTACTCTTCAGTTTGTATGGGTTTGGTGTTCTACTTCAGAGGTGCTGGTTTTTAGATGTATATTTCATGGCGAGGATTTCAGTCTGGATCAAAGTGGTGGAAGCCAGAGTGGTGTAACACTAGAACAGCAACAATCCTTACCTTATGTTTGCCTTTCTGAGCTTTGATCAAATGAAAGTTCTGCTGTAATTGTACGGACCTTCTGAGTTTGAAAATTTGACCTTTAGATACCGTGTCCCCATTAGGGCCAATCGCTATAATTTTTCAAACGTCAGATCAGAGTACGAAGATGCATCGCTGCTCGTAATTTCATCAAAATTATACCAGAATTACATATCTCCGGAGATGTCAAAGATGACGGATTTGCATTATACGCATTACAGTGTGCCCTCCAGTGTGAGAAGAAGCCCTTTTGAATCCTACAATATCAAATATTAAAATCATCTAAAAGTTGTGCGATGCTAAATCAACACTTGTCTCGGAATAATTAAAAAGCAGGGGAAACTGATTTGACCTGAAACACACCTGTTACCATCTGCTGTGTCGGCACAGTGAGTTTCTGGACACAATATTTAATTCATGTGTTGACCACTGCACTCCCTTATACTCCTTTATGCTACTTTAGCTTCTGGGGTGTGGACTTTCAGTGCTACTTGTGAAGGTTGTTTGACTTGAGACTGCATTTCTCTCTTGGGGCTATGTTTTAAAAAACTGTAGATTATTTAATTCACATACATTTTACACACAATGTTCATCCTAAATAAGCATGCTTTGTATTGCTGCTACTATTTTGTATCCCTTTTGTGTATCTCACGCCATTCATTCATTGCAGTTCTATTGAAATATTAATAGAAAACAAATAATAATAATAATAATAATAATAACAATAATAATAATAATAATAATAATAATAATAATAATAATAATAATAATAATAATAATAACAATAATAATAATAATAAGGGAAAGGCCCCACTTCTGCTGGGATTTTAGAACAGATTTTAGTGTCAGCTTGTAGAAATCCTTCTGTAAAATTATGCTTATCTCTTTCGGGGAACGGAGGAAAGCTTGATCCAAAAAGTGCATTACATTATTTCTTTTTTTCCAGGGGAGATAAAAGACAAAGACGGATTCAAATGTAAGGGATTTTTTTTTTTTGTTGCTGAGATTGGAATAATGGCATCTCAAAGGGCTAATACACACAAAAGGATGCACTTAGAGTTGTGCGGGAGACGGTACCAACTCATGATTATGGATTTTGGAGATAGGATGATCTTCTGTAAAGTCACAAAGTTCTGTTAGAAGAAGGCTTTGAAGCAGTTTCTGTCAAGGCAGAAATATTCACAGTACCATTCCTGTCTAAGCTTCAATTGATTTAGGCTGCTTGGAGAGATTTCAGACAGATCTGCAAAGTGTGTAGGCGTTCATGTCACAATATGGACTGATACCATGTTGGAAGACTTTTACTTTGTGCTACTATCAGCTCTTCTCTCATGCTGAAGCGTTCAAGAACCGGCACACAGCTGTCAGGAGATGTTCCAACGCCAACAGGTATTTAATACGTTCATGTATCTTTACCACCTGATTGTTCTGCCACGTGTCATAAGTATGCTACGTTCTATCTATTTGTCTTCACAGTTTAATTGGATAACCATTGTGGCTGTTATTGTAACAACCCTAAAGCACACCATGCCTCCTTGCCTTTTACGATAAAAGCGATCATTGTTATTGCGCCCACTTGCAACCTCAATTAAATTTAGAGGCCGTTTTGTCCTGGCTTTAGAGAGCCCCTGACTTCCTCCAGGGGCTTAATCCCATAAACCACTATGACCCTCTGACATCATAACTTTAAGCCGCCAGCCAAAGCGATGGCAGACTATCCTCTAGAGGAGGCCAAATGGATGCAGGTCTATTTTGAATGTGTTTGTGTGGCAGTTGAGTAAACCCATCATCACTATACACCAAAGTGTTAGAATGACATATTATGATTGGAGTTTTATTTGATATTTACCTTGGCAGGCCACCAAGATGAGATTTAGAATAAATGTCTGCTCCCATAAAGGTGTTTATCAGTGACTTAAAGCAGGACAATCTTTAAGTGTTGGTGAACGCTGTAAGAAATGAGCAGTGGAACCAGCCTCGGACCTCTGCTGCCGTTTCTATAAATTCAAAGAGCAAACTTTTTTTTGACGATAGAAAGCGAAAATTATTGTGTTATTCACACTACCCTGCGAAGGGTACGAAAAAACCTCTTTGTTGTGTGTCTTTGCGTTTTCCCTGTCTGTTGTGCTTTGTCTGTTGAGCTCAGGTCCTGGAAGGTGTAGCCCCAAAGAGGCGTGGTCAAAAGTCAAATGGAATTGTGAATTGGAGCATTGTGAATTCCCTAGGAATAAAGCAATGCAACCAACCAATCAAGTAAACACTGATGGAAACACTACATTTGTTTGTGTCCTAATGTTTCCAAGGATGAAAATATTAGGACACACAAAGAGTTACGATGACAGTGAATGTAAACACAACACCTGTTTGTTTACAACAACGCTACATAGGTCACATTTACAAGGTCTCCGGGACACTTTTAGCATACAACGCAGAAGAATCAAAGTTGAACCATAACTGTTCTTTGGGTAACCCGTGTGTTAATGCTGTTGTAGTTTTAGCTTCTTAATCCATGGGTGAACTCGAAAATGTTGTAATATTTCATAAGTTATTTCAAACAATGGTTCAAGGTTGGAGGAGGCAGGAAAATGTAATAGGATTTCCCCCCTGCACTGCTATTCAATATATAGGTGACAATAAACACTGTGCATTCACGTCTCCAGTGAATACATCGAGTGTATCAGAGGTAATCTATGTATGTATGGGGCTAAGGTGGATTTGGTAGCAGTATTTATTTATTTTACTTTAAGGAGGGTTTTGAAGTTGATGTTGGAGTGCTGTAAATTATTTTTCATGTCCATTATTTGAGCAATGCCAAGGCTCTTGTACATTCATCACTTAGAAATCACCTTCACTTTCTTTAAAGGTTGTATATTTATATGTAAGAGCAAGAGTAAAAAGTTGTATCGACTTATTGATGGATTTAAAATAGACAGATCTGTATAACGTTCTTCACAAAAAAATTACAAAAAAGTGCTGCTTTAAATCGTGTGTTTTACCTGCTCAATATGTCCTTGGAAGGGTAAAAAAAGTATTAGTATTATCAAAAACTAAAAGTAACAAAGGTAAAAGTACAAACTATGCACAATGGCCTTTTTAAAATCACCACATATTTTAAATGATTTTTATTGAAATCATTGGTACATTTATGCGTTAATCACTTCAATGGTGCACTAATCTATAATTGCATTGTAAGATGTTTGTTAATTTATATGTTTTATTAATAAATTAAGTCTCCATAGCAACAAGTAACTAAATATATAAAATATATGTTTCTTAAGTACAACATTTTCCAACAAAATGTGGTGGAGTAAAAGTATAAAGCAGCATAATGTGAAAAAACTGCTTCATTTTTTACAGTGCTTAGTTAATGTACTTAGTCACATTAAACCACTGCCTTGTAGTTAATCTGAGTCTTTAGTTGTGCTTCTTTCGTGGAAAAGGGTTTTGAATCAGTTTGATTGCATGAGGTTTGCTGTCATATTGACCCCTTTAACAAACCAGGAGAGAAACATGTGTTCTTTTTGGCTTTAAATCAGAAAACACCAAAAGAATAAGATCGCTGAATTCACTTTTTTACTTCCCTGTACATTTCAAAAATAAAAAGGTTTGTTTTTATTCCAAACTTTATCCTCTTATCGTCCCCCTCCAATCAGCTTTGAGCCAAATACTATGGATGTAAAGTTTTACTTTGCATCCTCCAGTGTTTTGGTTTTACTACTGGAGAAAGTCGATTTTGTCCTATAAACATTTAATTTCTCTTTCTCATTAAACAAAATATCATCCCAATATAAATTGACTTTATCAGCCTGGTTAAAAATTATACTGAAGCCAAATTTATATTGAACTGTAAAGATTTAATGGATGTTTTAATGGAAACCGTTAAATTGGGCTCTTTCGTGGGGGATGTGTTTGGTGTGTTTGGTCAGGTATTTTTGTGTTTGTCCTGTTGTTTGTGTAATATATAGGTTGAATAACAGTGTCATCGATGTACCACCCCTAGACCTTATGGGGCCAGCAAACCGCGGGGATTAGCCTCGGGAACAAAAGGCACAAACACCGACATGTTTTCTGTGATGTTCACAACAGGGGATTAGAAGGTTCCCACTGACAGGATTAAAACAATACCTACTGTTTTCCCCTGTCCTTTTACACCAACTCGTTTTATCCCAGCCTCGCTCGTTATATTAAAAGATAATGTTTGTCTTTGCTTTCCTGTGTTTGGAGCTTTTCAGTGCTCTCTTTATCCCTCTACTCTTTTAATGGTTAACCTGTGGTTTGGTCTTCTCCCTTCCTGTAGTAGGATTATTTCAATCCTGCCTAATCCGGAAATTCCACCTTAATACCGTGTCTCTGAGCAGTGCTGTGATTTATAAAGAAATGTATTTTGATAGATAAAAGAAAGAGCAGTTTTAATGATTTGTATGCTTTTAATTGAGTTGCTTTGAGTCTAGTAAGACACAAAACTAACCTATGCTAAAATAAAAACACTTCTGTTCTGAATCTGAAAAACCTTATTTTCCCTGTTGGCTGAACGACAGGGAAAAGAATATGTCAAAGGTTTTTGTCCGACAAAATCAGTACAATCAACTGAATTCACTAGGCACACTGGAACCAATTGAGTCAATCAAAAATCATTACCTCAACCTGGAACACCAAAGAAATGTCCAGAGAAAATTGGATCATTACTATTTGGGGGGTGGGGTGGACTCATACTGGGAGTAATCTTGAAAAGAAAAGAAAAAGACTTGGCATGAAAGGGACGTTTTAAATTTGTCATGATTCAGCGGCAGGAACGTCACGCTGGCTGCAAATACATGGATGATGGACTTCCTTCCCAATTTGCGACATGGATTATAAGATTTAAACAATACACTGTGCAGATACTTTAATAGGGAAAAAATCAAGTGTGGACAAGAGTTTGGGCTTATTACTATTTTCTCAGAGTTGGATCCAAATGTAATTAACGCGAGAAAGATTGAGTGATAGAGTTACAATCAGTGTGACAGCCAGAGACGATAGCGGATGTTGACACAGCTGATATGTGGAGATGAGATGACTGGGCTGTGACCACACTGATTGGTCTGATGTAATTGGAATGTTGACAAAAATAAACACCGGTTCTGGAGGGCACCAATTATTATAAACGCTAGACTGCCGGGGTGAAAGCAATCACACACGGGGACGAGCCCGCGAGCTATCGATAATCGCAAAAGCACACTGACAAACCTCCAAACAGAGACGTTTATACATAGATAAGAACCCGTGGAAAAAATGCTGCCAAAAACAAAAAAACTGGCTGTTTATGCTGGGTTGCGATTACAGGACAAACCAAAAATGACGACAGTAATCGGATGAAGATCAACCTGCCTGCAAGACAGGAGTAATCAAACACAAAACACTAAGGGGGTAGGAACGGTAGTAATCAAATTTCATCCAATATTGTTCACCGTCGGGCCAACAGGGTGATAATATGATGAGTATGAAGAGATACTGCTGAGCGGACACGACTTAACTTTGCCCGAGGGTTGCTTCTGGTTATCTTCTTTCGAATTCCAGAAAGTTGCGATTGAGTTATCAATAAAAAAATGACACATCTGCCAATTTTTTTTTTTTAAATGCTCCCCACTTGTAGGAAAGTTGCTCCGTTTAGTTATACTTTTCCATCTGTTCACCAAACTGTCATTCATTTGCGTATTTTTTGACCTTCGAATCTATCACTCCTTCCCCCTGACATGCAGCGTCTCCAGATTGACACTTCTGGTGAGCTGTGGGGGGTTTGGGGGGGGGGGGGGGTTTGGGGGGGGGGGGGGGGGTGGAGGAGGAGTTCCCTCACAGACAGAGTCTTTCTGACAAGTCAGCACTAGTGGGCATGTCCAATCTTTAGGACCTGTGGAAGGACAACACCAGTGCAAAAGGAAGAATGCACTGAAATGCTCACTCTTCACTTTTTGTTTTGATTCCCATCACTTTTTTGCGTCGTGTTATACAGATTTTTCAAGCTTACAACCAATCTGTCATTGTCTATATTTCTGTGTGCGTGTTTAGATATGTGTGGGTTTTTGTGAACTGTGCAATCACTCTCTTATCATCGCCATCAGCTACTCATGTCTTGCTCTACTCCCAAATCGTCCTGACCTTCCTCAAATAAACCTATCAGCTGTAATCAAGAGCTATCTTGTCCTTTCTCCTACATTCGCTTTGACACACACACACACACACACACACACACACACACACACACACACACACACACACACACACACACACACACACACACACACACACACACACACACACACACACACATTCTTTTTCTCTCCCTTGTGGACTGTAAGGTGGAGGCGGCTCAGTGGCATCAGAGCCATTGAGGCCCCTGTCACATATTGGGCACCAGCCAATGAATGTGACCTGAATGTGTAAGTTAAAAGGTTGGGAGAAATGTGCCACACTTTTTTATTTCCATTTTATTTAGCAAATACTTACTTATGATTTCCCAAATTAAGATCAATAAAGTATATCTTATCTTATAATTACTTTTACTCCCCTACACTACATGTTGATTAAAAGACATTATCGTACAGCTATTGTTTTTTGATTGTACTCAATTTCAACACTAAAGTACGGCTAACATGTGAACTAATGCATTTAAAAAGATGAATAGCATTACAGTTGTATGCTTTATCAGATTTATAATCATGTTCTAATTTCTAGTATCTCAAGGATCATTGTAACTGATAATACAGAGAATTTACAGCGAAAGCGGGGTCCCTTGCTTTTAGAACTGTGCCAGCAGTGCCTACATGTACCAGTGTGCATTGCACCAGAGCCCTAGACCCTGCATTTCTTAGGCCAAACACTCTTAAAATGAATACTTGACACTAAAATCTTGGGCACAAATATGTGTGGCTGTTGGAAACGTAGTGGTTTTGCAACACAAGTTAAGTGAACAGAAGTTATGTTCCTCTGTTCGTGTTGGGATTTTCTAAACATCATATACACAATGGAAATTGCATAAGATAGGGATTTCTGTTTTCGGAGAAAGCAGATATTTAGTAGTTTGTGCATGCCTTCAACAACGTCACCATGACCTCAAATAATGACACTGAATACAGGGAGAACAGATTTTGAAGCTGACAAAAGGGTACATGGGTTAATAAACAACCCGAAGAAAGTATTGCTTCAATCGACTACTTTTAGTATCAACACTCATTGGACATCCGCATGAAAAGTGTGGCAAATGTTCCCTTTAGATCTGTTTCAATATACTTTATTGATCCCAAATAGCGAAATTGTTTTGTTACAACAGCATGTCATCTATTTTGTATACCTTATTTGGTGTGGTCTATAGATTTAACTTTCCTACTGATGCTATGTATACATTAACCATTAATGTTTTTTGTCTTTTTTAGCATATTCTATTATATGTCTAACTCATGGCAAAGCCTGCAGTGACAAAACAGCTTTCCAATATGGGATCCGGAACAACTTAAGAGACCACTTCAGCATTATCAGTTTCTCTGGTTTGACTATTTATAGGTATTTGTTTTGAGTTTTTTAATTTATTTTTTAGTGTATTCTATAAACCACTGACAGCATTTGCCTGTGTTGGAATTCAACAGACACTGGAATGGTTGCCATACATGTAGAGACAAAGATTCAAGAAACATTTGGAGTGGCCTCTTAATTTTTTCCAGATCTGTATATAAATCTAACTGTAATTAATAAGGCATTGCTTCAGTTAAAAATACTAATAAAAGATAGATAAATATAACACAAGACTACATAAAAACAGTCATAAAATATATCCCAAGAGCACTCTGCTCTCTGCTTCCCCTCAGTCCCAAGGCTAGATTACCATAGACAAAAAGAGAGTGAGCCGGAGAGATAGAGCGAGCAGAAGGAGCTGGGTTTTCCGTCAGTGGGTCACACAGTGGTGGCATGGTTAACTAGCTAATATGATTAAATTTAGCAGAGGCACAAGTCACATTGTCAGCCCACATCAAAGTCTACCCGCGACTGCGAGAGCAAAACGAGCTCTCTGTTCAAACCCAGAGAGATGAGCAGACGAGGAAAAGGTTGATGTTTTAAACATAAAACAGAAACAGAATGGTGAGTGGAGGATGAGGCAATAATGAGGCAAGAGAGGAGGAAGTATTCTTATCTTAACCCTGGCAAATTGAACTATGCTGAAAAGTAGCAGCAGACAGCAAATCTATGTCCGTTTTCATCCGGCCCACAAATGAATAGCCATTGACAAATACTTATGGTGTCAAGCATGGAAACCAGCCGGCTGACCTTGTGGTTTGATGATCTGCCTCGAGACTGAGAGTTTGTAAGCTCACTTCTCAAGATGGTTTATAGCACAGCATGAAACGTGTAAAATTGCTTTTAGAGTGGAACGCTCGGGGTGACCTGTGCTCTGCCTCACAAGTACACACTAAATATAATAAAGACATGTGTAGCACAATAAGACAAACAACTACATGTAATGAGTAGTACAAATGTATATTATCACAGTGGTGTTCTTTCTTGAATTGAAAAATGTTCTGTGTACTTCAGAATGCAACTGTTTGCATGTATAATTATACTTTGGTCTTTACTTTTGTTTCCATTTATTGCTATGGAGTAGGCAATTAAATTGCAGTGTAACATGCACTTAATTAGGCGTGAATTGACAATTTGACCCTAGACCTCAGTCCAGTGTTAATGAATGGTGTGATCAATATCGGTAAGACAAGTCTATGCAACTGACGAATTTTCTTAGGTTATTCAAGCACTCAGAGGCTAAACAGTACAGTATATAATGTGTAGATACATTATATTACACATTGTATTTTCAATGTAATGAAAAATGCATATGTATAACATTAAACCATTTTTGGAGAAGATCGAAAAAGCAAAACAATTGAAAACCTGTATTTGATGTCCGAGTCTGATAAAGCAAATTTCATGAGAAATTGGTTCAAAATGTAGTCAGTTACAGATTCTGTGGAGGTCGGCATCTCTGATTTTTTTTACTTTACAAGCGCAACTTGAATTCTCAAATGGGATGACTGAGCGATGGATACGGAAGCAGCCAATGAGGTACCTTTTGCCCTGACTACCATCCCATGATGGCAGCAAAGATAACAAAACAGGGATTCTGTTATCTGGTATCTTGTCTAACTTGAGAGGGTCTTAACATAATAGGATAATGAATTGATTTGCACATGCTACAGTTAAAAGGTAAGATGGATGTCAGCTTTTGGCCTTGTTTATAGCTTAGCAGTTCTTGATCATTTGTAGCCACTGCCAGCCGGTTAAGAGGAGTGGGAAGTAGGCAGAATGTATTCAACACAGGGGTCAATGACATTTTTTTTGGAAGGTTTGTAAAAGATAATTGGGCTCATCAAGGAGAGATGGTAACGCACCCGAATGGCTTGGAGCTATTTCACCATCATGTCTTGAAGGATAAAACTTTGGAAAACAAATAAAACAACTTTATGTGTTGTGTTGAGTTTCGCTTTGTTAAAAAAAAAAAAAAGGCCTCTGGGCCGGTTCTCCAGTACATGATTAGTATTCCCCTGAAAAGTCAAGTACTTCTAACACCTTTTGTGTACCCTGGACATTGTTCATGTTCGTGAGTGTTGAATGCTTCACACCAGCCCTTGTTAGCGCCGCGGCTCTACTGAAAGTGAAGCAGGAAGTCAACCACTCTGTTCCAAACTGAAATAACTTGACTGTTATTGGATGGATTGCTGTGAGATACGGAAAAGTTCTGCCAAAGGAAATAAAAATACACGATGGAGACCGTGTAAAACAATCATCTAGACTTTCTAAATCTTTATCTGATCCCTGACTTTTTGACAAATGCTACTATGAGGTTGATCATTTTGGCCTTGAGTTGAATGGGTTTTCAAAATTAGGGTTGCCATTAAATGTGGTACAGATATGAAAGATTCATTGATGAAGACATGGAGAGATGTCGAACATTTTGGTGTATCACAACTTACTTGAAATGATAGTGCAGCTAATGTAGGCATAGAAGCAATGTTAAATTTGTTAAATTGACAATAACCATGAACATTGTCATTATGAGCATGTTAGGATGCTGACATTAGCATTTAGCAGGTACGATCCCACTGACTTGTCTTGTTAATGTGACATCCAGACTTTGTTACCGTTTGTCATTGCTCATTAAAGTCTGCCTTTTCATGCCTTTTGTTGTCAGCGCTCCCTCGAATGCCTCACCGAGGTATAACAATGCATAACAATATATTTAAATGGGACTTGAGCTGTGAAAAAGTCTCTGCCGGGAGCAGTTCATTCTTTATTCTTTTTCAGATCCCCATTGTCTTTCATAATAACGCTTGCTTATCTTCATGGGGTTCACAATAAAGGTTTAAAAAAGCATACAGGAGTAAAATGCAAAGACAGTAGCTCTGTCAGGAGACTCGGGTTGAGAACAGCAGGTTCAAATCCTGGATTGGACCAAGTCGGAATTAAACCGTGTGCGTTGCTGTGTTGTTTTGTGACGATTGAACTTGGATTTAAATTCTTCCTTTTTCAGTTTTTCATACATATGAACAGCCAAAAAGACTTTACCAACACGTTCAAATGTTTTTGACGAGTTTGAATAATGTACAATGCAGGTTATAAAATTCACATTTAGAATTAGCCTGTTGCTTATGCAAATCAGCTGTATAATTTGGTTTATAAATGTTGCAGACGATGCCAGCACACACACCTGCTTGATTTTGTGCCTTATGCAGCTTGCTTCAGCATACAAAACACTGAGGAGGGGATATGTCTGAATCATAATTATCACTGCTCCATAAATATAATAAGACCAGAATTTCACACACACAAACACAGGCGCACACACAGTCCCATGGTGCTTGACGGAAAATTGCGGGGGCTTTGAACCCTCTCAGAATAAATTGGGTTGGAGTCAATACAAAGCACTTTTATACCAGTACAGTGTATTTTGGATGAAAATGTGGAGGCTTTTGAAAGTGATCTGAGCAGAATCTCCAACACAGAATTGAAAATAATCAGCAGAAAATCAAAACAAAGGAAACGTCCCTTCTTAACAACAGGTACCCAGATATATTGAACATTGGCCAGGGGAAAAATGTTTTGTTTGTTTTCCCAATTTGAAATGACAGTGTATTTCAGCAGTGATTAAACACAGCAAGCCAGGTTCTCCTCCGACATTAGATACCCGGCTTTTTGTTGGTGGCTCATTATCACACCCCAGAGATTGCTGGCTATTGACATTAATGATCTCTTAAAACAGGTTGTAAGCTGTTAAGCTGTACATAGTGTGCAGTTATGGAGACACAATGAGTCAGTGGATTGTACCTCAACTTAAATATAAGTAGCGACTGCTAGCTGAGCACTCCACACTGGACATACATTTTCAAACATGCTCATTAGTTGTACAGGGTCTCAGCTGTGGAGCTAATTTGTTGATGTTTTGTTTTAGTTTTGTGTTCCTGCTGATTCTGTTCTTGTGCCAATTTAAGCTGCGGAGACACAAATGCATACTAAATTGCTTGTTGATATTCAAAACAGTGTTTTGCAATTTCTATTTAAAAGCAAATTTGTTAAATCTCGCCTGCTTGGGTTTATGTGTGCAACGCTACCAAATCTTGACATTAAGTGCAAGGCTCTCGCTCACTATGTTAACCCTTTGGAGTCTTGAGGCTAATTTGGACGTTTTTAAGCTACTTTTAAAAAAAATTTGTCTTACTAAATCCCATTAAGAAATGTTTAGCATGTCAATGTTTGGTATCTTTTTTTTAGGACAACCTCACCTATACAACCTGATAGTTACTTTTTTCATTTTGACATACAATATGAACATTTTGGACCCAAAATCACACAAAAAACGTAACAACTGAAAATGATACTATTCTTTATATGACTAACACAAACATGCACAACTAAACATTTTGAAAGCAGGATATACATACATCGGATGTCACTATGATAATGTAAAAGTTTGATTGAGGAATCATGAACCTATAGCACTTTTTTTAGCAGCTGCATCCATAGGCATTTTTCACTCATTACTCGAAGTACTGTAAAGCAGTGTATCTTCAAAACTGTAAATCTATCTAACTATATCTATAATTCTCAATGTTTGCCTGTCACTTTTTCTTCAATCGCTGTTTCTCTTCGTCTCCCGCCGTCTCTCTTCGTCTATCTTCGTCTCTCTCGATCTCCCGCCGTCTCTCTTAGTCTCTCTTCCTCTATCTCTCTCGATCTCCCGCCGTCTCTCTTCGGCTCCTGCCGTGTCTCTTCGTCTCTCTTCGTCTTGCTTCGTCTCGTTTCGTATAGCTCCATTTACCTAAATACCCCTCCCGCTCCTTGGAAAACACATCCTGTTGAAAACATCTAAAGTTTCCTGCGTCTTTTTCCGCTTCTGCTTCAAACATTTCAGCGATTGAAACAAATATTATTGTATAAACTTTAAACCGTCGTATCTACGTTTTTATCAATTTGGATGAAACGAAGACTGGCATATAGTTTCAAGCCAGTATACTTTCGGACTGTTGTTTTTATGCAGCGACGGCATGAACATTTCAGGTGATCATCGACTCCTAAGGGTTAAATGAATAGTTTGGCGTTTTGGGAAACATCTTTTGAGCATTGATAAGAGGGTTAAATGGATACCACTATCATCAACAATCTGTAAGCTATAGCTAACAGCTGGTTATCAAAGCTTAGCATAAAGACTGGAAACAGTTAGCTGATCTCTGTTAAGGCAACACAATTGGACTGCTATTGCTTTTGAATCTCCCCGAATAATACCTTATATCTATAGATGTGTTTGCAAAAACTGTTATAAATAACAATGTTAGCTGTATTAATATTTTTATTCTGAGCAAAGTTAACCAGCTCCTTGCTCCAACCTAGTAATATACTGTAAAAAAAAAAAGAAAAAAGGTGAGAATAGTAATGTAACCAGGTTGAAATATCTAGTTCCTGCAAAGTATAACTATTGTGTGTATTTTGAAAGTTCATGGTTAAAACAGGAAGTAATGTTTGTGAATATGGAAAATGCTGGTCACTGATTGGTTGAGGGGTTCGGGTGGAAGTTGGCCGAAAGTGAATGGATGGAGAGAGGGTGTGTGAGAGTGGTGGCTTGACTGACAAAGTCGCGGCACCTAGAGTGAATTAAAGTTAAGAGTTTGTGGCAAATAAGTATGTAGTTAGTGTCCCAGGATTGTCGGCTCGACGGTCTTCATGTGGATTCTTTTCTGCACACCGTCTGCAAGGAACTGGATGCCTTTCTACTCAAAGTTTGTCACAGAGTTACCCAAGTGTGTATATTAGCTTGTTAGCAACTGAGTGTTAGCATTCATAATAAAGTGAATGTACTCTTAGCCATGTTATAGCAAACTCAGCTATTGGCTACAGTTTGTTTTTTTTCCAGCATGAACACCCTGAGGATCTTTATCAGTTTTGCTGCAAGTGGGTGACACGGTGAGGAGTTTTGGACTATACGAGAGAGCACATGGTCGCTGGACACCTTCCCGCCGCCGTTGATCGCCATCTGAGACTGAGGGGTCGGTGCAGTTGCAGTTTGGAGTTGCAGATGTTCAGGTATCGCTTTGGTTTTATTGCTCATTTGAGTGAAGAGGACACATAGTTTTGACTTTCAACGCTGTCAAGCATCACATCAGGCCTGCAACGTGAGGGGTTTTGTTTCATGTTATTTGCCGGCTTGTGTGTGTGTGTGTGTGTGTGTGTGTGTGTGTGTGTGTGTGTGTGTGTGTGTGTGTGTGTGTGTGTGTGTGTGTGTGTGTGGGCCCACTGAGTTCAGTGTGAAATGGATACAAAGGTGATCTGAACTGTTTGATATTATAATAATTTCCAGTTAAAGGGATTATTAATCTGACATTATTGAAGGCCCATTCTGACTGTTCATTTCATGTTATATGTAAACAAGTATACAGTAAATAATTGAGATATCTATTTCTTCAACTGATTTCAGTGCGATATTTGGTGATTTCTGTTAATAGAGGTAATTAAACTAATGTGTTTAAGGTAAGTGACTAGTGAAGTTACATTATTTAAAGGTGCTTAAAGGGACTCAAGATAACACAAAGGGTACATTGGTAACATAAACAGGATAACGAAAGAGAAAAAAGACAACATTACCCTATGTATTCTTTATTGTACATTTGATTTATAGAGTTAACGAACTCAGGGCCCTTCCCTGATTAAACTAGGGAATAACTGGGCTACACATCTTTCAGTTCTTTTATCTAGGATCATATTTTCGAATTCCTTTTAACCCCCTATATACTGGCTACAGGACCGATCCGTTTCCCCTCATGTGCATTCGTTCCTCTCTTGTCTCCCAGTGCAGAGTGAAGGGCACAGAGGACTGCCAGTCTGGTCCTCATTATAACAATATGTGCGATACCTTTTAAAGTTGTCAGAGTGAGGGGGTAAATCTGTCCGCATTGCCCCCTCTGGCAGGAGGCCTGTCACATCAATGACCAGCGCTTTTTTCGAAATTGCTGTCGCCGACGGTTATGGACTGATTCTAATCTGTGGCCGAGCCCTCTGCAGTGAGATAATTAAAAACATCAATTTCACGAGTTACAACATTTACTTTATAAAGTTTGGGGGATTTTTTCTCCTTTCTCATAAGCACGATTTTTTTTGTCATTGACGGGTAACAATGTTTTGACACGCTCACCTCGGAATATGCCATGATGGTGTTTTCGACAGGAAGAAATGTGGAGGAAAGTGACAGTTCTTTTCTTCAAATCTTTGGAGATAATTACAGTGTTTACCTGGAAATTATTTATTTATAAATACACCTGACATTCTGGGGCTTTAGTCAGTGGAGGGACTCTTTAACAGTTGGGAAATCTTATTATTGTTTTGCGGTAAGCCTCACTGATTATGAAAATCACTGAGGATTATAGAAAAATGTTCATTAGAATGTCAGTAAATGTTAATTGCGTCCAGTGGGAAGAGAGATATTGGATGGATGGAGACAAAACTATAAACGCAGTCCATAAAACAATGACATACACCCTCTGACAGAGCTCATAACCAACATTGTATATCAATTTATTGATCCATCGAAAGTCCAATCTCCACGCCGCTTCAATTTACTAGATTGTACATCACGCTCACACGCATAAAAAGGTATCAGGCAGGTGCCCGGGCGCACATACACACACACTTTATGTCTTTCTCGCGCGCACACACGGGGCGGACTAGCATATTTCACCAGGAGAGGAAAAAAATGCTCTATAACAGAAATGTCAAGGTGTTTTAAGGAAGAAATATGCTTTGACACACAACAGCAGTTGATGAAATGTGACCTTGAGTTTTTCGTTCTCCATTTTTGTTGCATCAGAATAATGAATGGTGCTGGGTCAGGAAGAAAAAAAACAAACAGGAGGGGGGGGGAAAGCAAATGCAGCAAACATTAGGAACAATTTGTATGGTTATTACAATCAGTTGTCGGCAGCGAGGGCTAAAAAATGAGTTTTAAATGTGGCGCTGTATGCATGAGTCGCTGGATAATACGCGGGGATTCAACAACTAACACAGATCATTCTCTGTTTATAATAACTCTTGCTAATTACTTTCCGGGATCGATGAAACCTGCAAATTGAATGGAACCGTTCTTTTAGTACAATTTATAGGGAGAAATGTGTGTGTGTGTGTGTGTGTGTGTGTGTGTGTGTGTGTGTGTGAGTTCAATCGAGTTGACAAATGAGAATGTATTTGATCATTTGGCCAGCGCACATCAATTGAACTATCATGGAAACTTTCAGAAGAGGGAAATGAGAGTTCTGGTTTAAAAGAAAAGCCGACAAAAATTGGATTTAATTAAATGCTGATCCTCTCGGTAGCAATTTAGTTTCAGAAGTTTCTTTTCTTTTTATAAGTGGAGTGCTTTTGCTTTTACTTTATCAGCTCATCAACGCATCAAATATACACTTGCATTTGTCGTGTTTTTATCTGTTGGCTCTGTGGAATTCCACCCATAGATCTACTTAATGGAATTGCACCATATTTTCTGTCTGCTAACGACTGCTGTCAAGTTTAATTCATTAATGTTAATACTAGACACATTTAGTGCCTTCATATTTCTTTGTTTTCCAATGTATTTCTTTCGATGCAACATATGCTGGCAGGAAGTAATGCGTTATATTGTTTTTATGGCTATATTTAGCACTTTAGGGTTAGGGTTTTGTTTTTTTGTGTATCATTGACACCGCACAATCGGGTATGCTTGTTATTAAGGTTTAACTGAGCTCATCTTTTTTCTTTATCTTTAACCAAAGTGCTTTTTTACCAAAGTCTAACTCCATTCTCTGGAGGCATAAATGTCATAGAGCTTTATATATTTTTTTCTCCACATCGGAAAAGGTTACCAGGGGACATAATCCAGGCAGCAATTATGTTTCCTCTTAGTTCCCCATGATTTGAAAAACAAATTATGATATTTCTAGGAGACATCCTTGGCTTTATTCACACTTGAGCTGTGTTGAAAACTATGCAGAAATGTAATGGGCTTCAACAGACAAATGTCAAAGTATTACAGAAAACCAATTCATTCAATTCTTGATTAGCGAATGTTGCTTACTGTAAAAATCCAACAAATTCCAACACATTCCAACATTGCCATTCATCAGTTTTGCTTGCTGATTTGCAACTGTGCACACAATGGCAGAGGATGTTAAAGGAATGCCAACCTTGATAGGAACATTACAGTACATGTCCTGTGAATGTCTGTCTTCTAAGGTAACATGTATCGTTTTGGGGTTCTTTCACAAACACGATGCAATGGTTGAATTGGAAGATAATATACACGGTGCACTGTGCACTGTACAGTATGTGTATGAGGAGAGCAAGTGTACTTCAGAAACTAAAAATCTTATTCCAGTTATATTTTGTTCAGTCAGAATCGGTATTATTTGTCCCAACTTTACCAACCTTCTTTCCCATTTTACTGGCATAAAATCTCTTCTATCAGTAACACTGACATGACCCTTTTCCTATACTTATCTATGTAGTTTGCCCTCCAATTCTTTGTCCATCACTTATCTCTGGTATGGTGTCACCTGCGGTTCCTCTCTCCCAGTAACTCCATTACATGCCTTACACATCGCCATTTCTCCATTATTTCTCCTGCTCTTTCCCCAGGATTAAAATCGCTCCACCCTAACCTATACATCACCTGTATGCCCATAGTTTTCCCTTTTGTCCCCCTCCTGTCTGCATCCAACCTTTCGCTTCTTTTCTCTCCAATCTCCTTTTCCCCCTGTGGGACCGCGGCCCTACCTCATGAAAGAGTCATCAGCGGTGCATAGCTCTTAATAACGGCTAATCTGTTTAAGCAGCCGCTAAAAAGGTCACGGCACGGCTAGCGAGGGACAGGGAGGGAGAAGGAATGGTGAAGAATAGAGGATTTAGAAGTAAGAATAAGAGGCCGCATGGAAAGGGAAGGGTCGGGGGAACAGCTGGAGTGAATTTGTGAGGAAGGAGAGCATTTTCTATTATCAGCTTCAAAAACCAAGCTGTATGCCTGTAAAAACTCTGCATATTGGTGAAAATATACCAATATGTGTTTAGAGTGGTACTCTCTGGTACATGATCTCAACTGAAGTCTCTGATTCCAGCTTCGGTTTAATGGGAAAGTGATTTGTGAACACTCACAGCCATCAGATCCTATTATAGCCCCTGCAAATTCTCTCATAATGACTGTAAGGAGACATCCAATGGTAAAATCCATCATAGATCTATGCACTTATTGAGAAGCCATCAGAGGCAGAGGGGAAAGTGGGGGGGGATGGGGGGGATCAATATTACATAGCAACAGTTGAACCCACACTGTACCGGGGGGGGGAAGGGAAAATGCCGGAGGGCTGCTGGCTAGGTCAGCTGAAAGGTCAAGAGCTGGAGAGAAATGACAGTGGAGCCAATAATGACATTTATTGGACAATATTCCCTAAAAAAAATTGGCCAAATGTGTATTTTGTTTGATTACTTCTCTGCATACACACAAACACTCGGTAATAGGGGTACAGTCGGAGCCCATTTCTGTCCCACAAGGTACAAGTAACACTAGTGTACATCTTTTGGCTATTTATTGGACGTCAGGGTAACTATGTTGTCAATCATAAAAAAGGTACAAGTATAGTGAGTTTCTCCTAAATATTAAAGGCACAATATCAGGATACAGTGTGTGTTAAGCAAAAATACCAAAGCATATTTTGATGAATACATATTAAAACGCCCTTTTCCCCAGCTCAGTGTGAAATTTAAGTACAGTAAACAGAAAGAAAACCTGTATGTTTTTCGACAGATCTGCAATTAAGGGGAAACAGTGCCAAAAACAGCCTCATAAATATGGGTGTGCCAAGGCATGTCCACGGTTGGTCCAGGCAAACCATCAAACCCTAGCCTAATAAGCAATGTAAGGGTTTCATCATTTGAAATAAAATGTTGCCCCTTGGTACAGAATCCAAAGAGCATAGGCATGTAGAAGATGCATTTATATAAACAACATCACCGTAGTCTAGCTCTGGCATTAATATTATCTTTTTTTTTTTGTCTCAAACCAAAAATGACAGTTGTTACCAAAGTAGAAACCTGATTTTATCATTAATTTTATCCGTGCTTAATGATTTAGGAAGATGTTTGAAGAACACGGTGTACCATTGTTTGTGAAGTTCAGTTACAACAGGTTCAGTTTCTCTTAATATACAAAGGATTAATCAATGTTATTTATCTAATAGATATCCAACCTGTTGTTTTATTTTTGTTCAACCATGTCTGGCATAAGACTAATAATTGTCACGCTACTTGACCTTTTGGCCTTTTTTCTACCTACGACAAATTTGTCACTGCATGGAAACTGTGCTATGTGTGTTTCCCTACATCCATTCAAATCCGAAATGAGCATTATTTGTGTTCCGACATAAAAGAGAAACCTTCACAAAAGGTTGGTACAAGAGAGAGGCAGTAAAATCTTCACCGCGTGCTAATAGACAGAGGGGGTACTTAGCTTTAACGAACAGCAGAAATGAGAGAGGCTGTTAGGAGGTCCTCTCCAGCAGCCAACACTTCACAGACCAGACGATGAAAATCACCCTTACGACATAAAAATCAACACAGAGCTGCTCCTGGGCAAGGCGAACCAAAAGGTCTAGGGTTCATAACTGCCTGCGGACAAATTTGAAACCAAAGAGCTGACATAAATAAAATAGATTGGCAGACTGTCTGTGAACGAAAATCAGTTGTTGTTCTACTTCTGTGCAACATAGTTAAATCATTGCAATTTAACTTTTGGTTATAATAATTTAATCATATATTTTTGTAATACAGCATTGACTTGGATTTTAACCACTTTAAAAGTTTCGAATTGCTGCTTAAATGAAAAAAATCAAAAGAAATCAGCATTTATTTCATCCCCATCGTTCCATTCTTAAACTTACTTGGGGGATTTTCTTTTGTATGTGCTTTTTTGTTTGTTTGAAAATGCTTTAAAAATTGAGTCTCCTTAATTCAACAGAGCAAAACAAACAAATAGGAAAACAGTGAAAAAAAGGCGGAACACTAAGTGCTTGTTTGCGTTTTACCAGTTGGAATAGATGCAAGAAAGACATTTCTGTTGAGAATACATTATTTCAAATCTTCTGAAAAGGGCACCATCTATATAATAATAGATTATAATTTATATAATTATAAAAAGTAATGAGTCATTAAAACTAAATAAACAGTCACAATATTTGACAGTCTGTTTGCTAAACGAAACTTGAGTTGATCAGTCTTTAAAAACAAATTACATTTCTTCTTTTTGTCCTACATTCACGGATGAAAGAAAATCTCATAAAATAAAGAAATCCCACAACTTCAGAGCCAGTTTAAACATGTGGTGCATAGATTTTTAAAAGGACAAAACTGGCATTCCCGCTTACATTCTCACAGAAATGACAAGATACCCTTGAAGATAAGTCCGTCCACTTCAGACTGTTTTCGTCTTTCTCAACTTTCCCAGCGAGGCGCAGGCATAGACACCCATTCAACTACACAGACACTAAGTCCACTCACACTACCTTTTAGAAATTCTTCGGAGCAGGTGGACTTCCCACTTTCCCCAACACAAAACCAAAAGACAAAAAGCCACTTCAAAACTCAACGACTTCTAGCCCCCCATGGGGCTTAGCGGATTAGTTAGGAGTGAGGGAGCAAGAAGAGAGAAAGACTCAAGAGTGAAAGACATAAAGAGGGGAGTAAGAGAGAGACAGAGAGAGAGAGAGAGATTGCCTTCCCCTTTCTATTCCCATTGTGGGCCATGGGCCGTGCCGTCTGAATAGCTATGCTAATAGGCAGCTGAAAGTACGAAGAGATAACACAAAACCCACTTGACTTCCTGACACCTACTTGAGTGAGGCCACGCCGTTTTCCATGGCTAGTTGTTATTCATGGGGCCTGAAAAGTAGCCTGTCTGTCAGCCTTAGTGTGTTTTCTTCCTCGGAGCGAAATAGTTGGGCAAAGAGCAGGTTCCCCTCTTTGTGGGTTACCGTTACAATTGGCGGCTTAAGTGTTAATTATCATTTAAATGTTTGTAGGAATGGAAAGGGTCTTTTTTGAAGGTGGCAATGGATTAGGGTCTTGCTGTGGTAATGGAGATTTTTCCTGAACTTTGGGAAAGAAGTCAGCAACTGGTGAGATTTAATCACCTGCAGCAGCTGCAGGGTCTCGACAAATGGCTGCATTTAACGCAAAATAGCCACAGTGGTGCTACATGGTGTTGTCGCTACCCACATGGCTTTGGAGATTAGAAGGTGGTCAAGGAGAACACGAGTTGAAACATTGTAGCCTACACTGGCCAAAACCCGTTAAAAAACCCCCAAAAAAACAGAGAAACCTGGACTGTGTTTGAAATGCAAGGGCCTGAACACAAGGCCCTGAAAGTCACCGATGTATTTTACGCATCCACTTAACATGAGCCTTCAGAAAAAACAAAGATCTTTGAGTAGAAAATCGCCCCTCCAATCACACAAAGACGCAGAAGACAAACACGTCCTGATGCACTGTGTGGTGGCACTAAAACGATTTTCAAGACCTTTTTTAAAGGGACAAACTCTACCTCTGAGGCTCTTCATAGGGAGCGATTTGTCTTTTGCTCCTTGAAGCTTTGAATTTGAGTAGTATACAATTGAAAACAAGTCTTTAGTATTACTTCAGTGCAACTTCCCAACATGACACCCTAAATGTTGCGACGAGGTTCAGTCCGGCAATTTATTATCCTTACGTAAATGTACTTTTCACAGTCCAAAATGTCCTCTGAATTCTGTCTTGTTTTAAAGCAGCCAACTCTTCTGAATCCAGGATGTTGTTTTTAATGAGGCAGAGTTTTGATTCTTGCGGAAGAGGTAATCCTCATGTGTACACAGCGTACAGACGACGAAGAGAGTGACATGACGTGGACAGTTGGGTTGATTAAAGGATATGTGATGGTTCCTGATTAAAGGGCAAGTTTTGTTCCAAATCTTCTGGGCTATGACAGCTTAAGATGGCAGCTCACTGCCATGGAGTGGGAGCTCACACCCATCACAGGGAGCAGTAATGAGAGGAGCCTCGTCTTGCCACCGATTGAAGCTTGTGGAAATATATTTCTTTTTAGCTTCGCAAGTCATGCAGTACAGTTGTGTTTGATCAACATTCAAACAGCTTCTTCCTTCTTTGCACATTAGGCTTGAATCAATGATTGGTGTCACACAGTTTTTTTTTTCAAACAGCAGAAAGAGGAGAAGGCGTTTAAATTGCGCGTGACCAACTTTGGTGAGCTTTCATTTGACTTTGAGTCCCTAAAATAGTATTTCAATTTTATTTTTCAGTGACTGTTTTTCATTGCTTCTGGGCATGCTGTTCAAAAGCCCCCCCCCCCCCCCCCCCCCCCCCCCGCAAATGAAAGAAATTGCATCAGCCATAGCTTGAGATCTCTCCGCTAAAGTAGAATCACTTAAATGCCACACATTGTGTTTTCATTTTGCCCTCAATCACAGCGTTGCTTTGATGCTGCCCTTTTTGTTCGGAAGTCGCTCAAAGACAGAGAAAAAAATTCTGGGGAACTCACTGAATATGTTTCCCCATCTCAGATTCCTTCGATATTCAGGATTTGGGCTAGAAATACCCATTTTGTTCCACGATAATTACTGGGCTAAAATCTGTGTCTGAGAGCGCAAAGCCAGCTCTCGCCATCACTTTATAGTAGGAGGCAATTTGCATCTGCTTTCACTGAGAGTGCAGTGGCGAACCCCTGGGAATCAGAGGTTGATTAATGCGTATGACCACAATTTATTAGCAGCTGTTCAAGGTGGCTTTTTAAAAATGTGTGTGGGTATGTGTATGTGAAAAAAAAGACTGACAGTGTGAAGCCATGTTCACACTTAGCTGCAACACACGTGTGGAGTGTAGTTCACCCACAGATCTGATTTGTTTATGCCAAACAACTTGAACTAAATTTAAAAAGGTCACACGCATCAACAGATCATAAAATTAGGCCCCCTGGGAATGGACACTTCCAAATCTGGTGCACCACAGTCATTTAAGTGACTAGGGGTTGAGTTCTAGTTAGGTTCCATTGTGGATCTGGTTCCTGGTGTGACTAACAACTTGTTTTTGCTCTTCTTTTTTTAACAGAGCCATGAAGAAAACGTTAATAGCTTTTAATCAGCATTTGTAAAAATGACGTACTTGCAGATTAGATTTGCTGTACCTATCTAACCTTAGTTATTTTATTGCTTAAACTTTTAGATGTTTCCTGGTTGAAGTATTCTGCAAGTCAGTGTCTGTATTGTGGATTGTGTATATATCTATAAACATATAGATATTTGCATGATTGCAAAAGGACAAAATATTTGCTGTTTGTAGAGCTTGCCTATTATGGAGAATAGTCTCTGCATAAAAATGGTAAAACTTCCCAAAACATGTGACCAACATTTTAATATATTATTTTAAAGATAAGGATAATATTGCAAATCAATCAATCCCTCATGTATCAGAAATTATATCGCAATACAAGTTGAAATAATTGCAATTAGATGTTTTTTCTCCCAACTCATTCAGCCCTACGTGCCTGAAGTGCTGTGGTTCCTGTTTGCAGTGTGTGAAGTATTGACTAACCACGTTTGAGTGGGCTTTGGCTAAATGGAGGCAAACTGTCCATGTGTAGAGCAATAGAGCATGCCTTAAGAGGATCTACAAACAACATAAATTGGTATATCAAGGTCAACAGGCGCCAACAGCTACAGGTGTAATCAATGTGCAGTGCATTACCTCTACTTTCCTATTAAGGATCAGATGTTTTCAGGGTGATTTTTGATGTTGTTTCAGCAGACAACATGAAAGCGAATGCTGCATTTTCGAAAAGCTCATGTTGTTTGTAGTGGAATTCACTTTGGATTTCAAAGTATGAGGAAAATTAGAGGAACCAAAAAGAAGAAGAGACATGGATGCTTCTCTTAACCAGTGCAAATTAAACTTTTAAGTAGAGAACATGCTTTAATATCACTGATCAGAGCGTTTCTGTGTATAAAACCTGCTTGCACTCAGACTGCAGAGCAGATTCTCTGAACATGAACTCTTTATTCAAATGTTCATTCTTCATGCATATGCTGTCTGCATAACAATCCTTAAGAAAAAAAGACTCAAATGAAAACCTCATTTTGTATATCTAAAATGATTTTCACTATGGGCAATCTTAATGAAACTTGCTCACGTGGTGGCCATTGACAAATTGGACTTTTTTTTTTCTAGAGCCAAGCCTGACAAATGAAATTATTTTCTATGCTGTTATAGTGACAGGGAAGATGCTGAGGCTGTTCGGCTTGACCATCTATCACGCAATCTCTGACACGCAGGGTAAATCAATCAAAAAGATGACCGGGACAGAGCCAGTGTGCTCGCTGCGCGCCCTTACTTTCCTGCCAAATGCCATTTTCCAACAGCTGAGAAGTCTGAATATCACTGCATCTCTCGGAGAAAATGCATATGTTCACCTGCCGACCCGTACTGAGAGGGAGATGCATGATGACGGACACACGGAGGAAAAGCTAGAGAGCGCGGGAGGGGAGGAGGAGGGGTGAAATGGAAGCGTCGCCACCGCACAATGGAACTATATAAATCTAAGCGAGTGCATTTGATCATGGGCTTTTGACAGAAACGGGGATGGAAGAATGCGGTGGAGGGAGGGGTGTGTGGAGGCGAGGAAGTGTTATGCCGTGATGTGACTAGCTGCGGACGTTTTGTGATTTCGTGCACGTCCAGAATACTGGCTCTTTGTCATGCCAAAGTACAGCGGTGGCAAGGGTAAAGCGCTGTGATATTTCCAGAGCGCCGCGGTGACACATGTAGTGGCTCCAGGCCATGCAGGTTTAGTTAGAGTCTGACTCATGGTCATGATGTAGTGTCTCATGCAGTGATAGCTCTGAGACGTATGAGCTGGTATTTCAAGTGCCAGACGCTGGGCCGCCATTTCCTCTGCGGGATTAAAAACTATTCCCCAAGGAGGACTCGAGATTGATTGTGTTCTTAGGTTTAGGAGCAGGTCTAAACCAAACGCTGTCACACCGATTCCTAGCATGTTCTGTGACAAAGAATCCAACCCGGGAAACATCAAAAACAAATTGCTCTCGTCAGATTTATTGAGGAGTTTCTGGCCTGTGTTGTGCGTCAGTAACTGTCGGAATCAGAACATAACTGTGTCTGAAAATAGGGCTATTCGAAAGCAAGGAAATAGCTGTTTAGTTCAAATTGAAATGTAAAACATTCAGTTCATAAAAGGGAAAAACTGTTGTTATACACATCTTTACATAAATAGGAGAATTATTATTGAAGGCACACACCACTGATTTTCAACCAAGATCTTTCCTCTTCCTGTGAAAGAATGGTGTATTCTGTAGGTTTATATGGATTTGTTCATTTTCATTTCACATTGTGTTTTAGCACTACATTGATAGATGCATTATCTCCATAAAAAATATTGAACAAATTGTGATATTTTAGAACGCCAGACAGGCAATCTGATTTTAACAGTACACCGACACATTTTTCCACATTAATTGTGTCATTTTACAGACATTGTGTTTTTCACACTTCTCAGTGTTGACCCCGGATATAGATACACCCGTAAAGTCACCATCTACTGAATACGAGCGAAAAGCAATTCAAATTTCTCTAAACAAATATACATAGAATTTTTCTGAAGTAAAATTATTATTTTTCCAATTTTTCAAGTCCAAGACAACTTTATTTGGCTCTACTAAAAGTATGATTGGCAGGAGGCACACGTGCATATTGTTTTAAGACTATAGAAAAACCCAATGAGCAATTACAACACAATTCAGACCATTGACAACGAAGACGAGGGGGCCATCATCTGAACCAAATGAAATTATGTCCTTCTCTAATCCGTTTTATACGTTGTATGCATACATTGTCAATCATAAGCTTATATTAAACAAAGTTGCCCTTGATAATCTTAGTTATTTTAGAGAAAACAGGTGTTTCTTCCTCAAAAGAAATGCCAAAGATCAAGCCTTTCCCTACTCTGCCCCAGTTCGCTAAAATGTCATAATTAAATGTCTTTTGCATGCTGACATTTAGCAACCTTGCCAGTATCTGCCCACTATCGACATCAGTCAGATTAAAATGTTTCTCTCTGCTCCATTTTTGGAGTGTCTCCCAGTGAGAAGCTGACTTCTTTAGCCAGCAGGATTTAAACAAACTTTGACTTGTTCCAACACACTAACAATCACTGACTGGTAATATAATGAAAAAAATGTTAGTCCTCAAAATGAACCCATTAAAAATAACTGAACTAGTTTATATGAAACACCTTATAGATAAAGCATTAACCAGTTTATCCTACTTGTATAAAAGGTAAAAACACTAGTGAGTATAACCTGAGGTGATTAACCACACGTTATCTCACGTAACCTGACCAAGTCTGTCAAAGCACTATTCACACACAATTTCTTAGTGTAGTTGGTTTGAGTACTTTTTCTCAACTTGCCATGAAAAGTGTAAAGTCAAGGGTGCATCAATTTCTTTTAGCCTCTAATAAAGTTTGAGAGAGGACCAGAAACATTTGCATATTGTACTGTCATAAAGTCGTGGTGTTTCATTGGGCATTAACCTGCATTATATAGCTCCGGAACAAAAGCACCAAATGTTTCTTAAATCTTTATCTCTAAATGTACGGCAGCCATTCCAGTGTCTATTGAATTCCAACACAGAGAAAAACGGTCAGTTGTTTATAGAATACAATAAAAAAAAATAAAAAAGTAACATACCTAATAAATAATAATAAAACAAGAGAAAATGATAATGCTGAAGTGGTCTCTTAATTTATTCCGTGGCTGTATTTTGCTAAGATTCTCAGGATTGGGGAAAGGACCCAGGCGCAGAAGCAATAGAGGAGGCAGGGGTTCAAAGGTATAACAAAAGGGCAAGCTTTTATTAATAAAAAGCTGGTGACAAAAATGCAAAACTAGGAACAAAGGAAAAGTATTGAATGAAAACAAAGGAAAACCGGTGGAAAAAGGAGGGCTGAAAAAGGGCAATCCAAGACATCACGGGAAAACAGCAAGAAACAACGACGATGCGACAGAAAAAACACGGGACGGCCCGGGAGCAAGGCAGAGGCCGTGAGGCCCCAGAAACAGGGGCGTAGGTCACGGCGAGGGACCACTGGGGGCCGGAAACGGGGCCGAAGGCCGAGGCTAGGGAACTCTGGGGGGCGGCGAGACGCCTCTGGAGGACGGACTGTAAGACGGCGAGAGGCCTCTGGAGGACGGCGAGATGCCTTTGGAGGACGGCGAGACGCCTCTGGAGGACGGGCTGTAAGACGGCGAGAGGCCTCTGGAGGACGGCAAGATGCCTTTGGAGGACGGCGAGACGCCTCTGGAGGACGGGCTGTAAGACGGCGAGAGGCCTCTGGAGGACGGCGAGATGCCTTTGGAGGTCGGCTGGATAACGACAGGACCATGCTCGAGGACGGCGTAGGCAGCGGTGGGACCCCTCTGGAGGGCAGCGGGACCGCTCCGGAGGACCTGGAGCAGGAGGTGGCGGGACCACCAACGGAACAGGACATGCTTTGGGCGGGACCCCCATCAGACCAGGCGACGGCAGGACCCCCAGCAGAGCAGGAGCAGACGTTGGCAGGACCCCATCGGAACAGGTGACGGTGGGACCCCCAACGGAACAGGATCAGGTGTTGGCAGACCCCCCATCGGAACAGGTGACGGCAGGGCCTCCGAGGGGACAGGAGCACCAGGCGGCGGTTCCCCGACGGGGCATGAGCTCTTGTCGGCGGGACCCCAGTTGGTACTAGCGTCTGTGGATCCCCGAAGAGGCAGGAGATGGCTTCGGCGGGAACCCGGGTGGTACTGGCATCAGCAGGACGTGAGGTTGAGTCGACAGGGCCCCCGACTGGAAAGGGACATGTATTAGTGGGACCACCAACGAAACAGGTGTCGGAGGGACCACCGACTTGATGCGGTGAGGAGTTGGCGGGACCCCCATTGGAACAGGTGACGGCAGGACCCCAACAGAACAGGAGCAGATGTTGGCGGGACCCCCATTGGAACGGATGACGGTGGGACCCCCAAGGGAACATGAGCAGTTGTTGGCGGGACCCCCATCGGAACAGATGACAGCAGGACCCCCAACGGAGCAGGAACAGGTGTTGGCGGGACCCCCATTGGAACGGATGACGGTGGGACCCCCAAGGGAACATGAGCAGGTGTTGGCGGGACCCCCATCGGAACAGGCGACGGCAAGACCCCCAATGGAGCAGGACATGATGTCGGCTGGACCCCCGGCAGAACAGGTCTCCACGGGACCCCAAACAGGACAGGAGCAGGTGTTGGCGGGACCCCCATCAGAACAGCTGACGGCAGGAGCCCCAACGGAGCAGGAACAGGCGAGACTGGATGCAAGGCTCGAGGCGACTGGACAGGCAAGGCTGGAGTCCACTGGAAAGGCGAGGCCAGAGTCGACACAACAGGCCAGGCCGGAGTCGACTGGACAGGCGAGGCCGGAGTCGACAGGAAAGGCGAGGCTGGAGTCGGCCGGGCTGCCGACAGGACAGCAGCGGCTGGAGTTGGCCGGGCCGCTGACAGGACAGCAGCGGCTGGAGTCGGCCGGGCCGCGACAGGACAGGCGGGACTGGAGTCGGCCGGGCCACCGACAGGGAAGGAGAGGATGGAGTGGGCCGGACCTCAGCTGGAAGCATGGCGGCCGGGACTCGGCCTGGGAACAATGTGAAGGCCGGGGCAAAACTTTGAAACTACATGGAGTACGGGGCAAGATCAGTCTAGCGTCCTGCCGTTCCCACACGAGGCTCCGGAGCGTATCCAGTCAGGTCAGGAACTGGAACAGGTGCCGGAGTTAAGGGCGGAGGCAGAATAGCATCCATGGGGACCAGCTGTTCTACCATGGTAGCCAGTCGCTGCATCAGGTCGTTGAGGTCAGGCAGCATATGTACCTGGGTTGAGGTTGCCTGGTGGGTTGTCAAGACCTCTTGTCTTGGGAAGGCATCCTCGAATATTTCTGCTGGATCCATTTTTTGGTCGCGTCGTACTGTCAGGATTTGGGAAAGGACCCATGCACAGAAGCAATAGAGGAGGCAGGGGTCAGGCAGGCGAGCTTTTATTAATAAAAAGCTGGTGACAAAAATGCAAAACTAGGAACAAAGGAAAAGTATCGAATGAAAACAAAGGAAAACCGGTGGACAAAGGAGGCCTGAAAAAGGGTGATCCAAGACATCACGGGGAAACGGCAAGAAACGACGAACAACGACGACGACGCTACAGAGAACACAAAGGAAAGCCCAGACTAAATACAGAGGAGGGTAATCACAAGACAAGAAACAGCTGGGAAGGTGGAGGTGCAACACAGGGGCAACAGGTGAGCACAATCAGACAGGAGGGAAACTAAAGACAGGAAGTAAACAGACAAGACAGGAAGTGACAAAACAAGATACATTTCAAAATAAAACTGTAAACTATAAATACAACAACGGAAATCCTAACAAAGATAAACATTTCTGCTGGCCGTTACAGCGCAATGGAAACTTAGGCTAGGGATAAGCAAGTGCATGTAACTTTAAACATTAAAAAACATAGGACATAAGCATTCAAATGAGAGTGTATGTGTTGCATGAACATGCAAGTTAAGGACCTGTCTAACCGACTGACAAGACGATCTATATATGTCACATGAATGAGGTTTATAGAGCTAGTCGGGTGATGTGAAGCACTAACAGTTAGTTAGAGTCATACCACCTTCTGTCAGAAAGATTCCACACTCTGGAAGTGACGTCTATGTTTAGACATTAGCTGGTCACATCACAGATCTCTATGCCAGTTAGCAGGCTGTCAGATAAACATGAAACACGGGCAGAGCCAACAAACAATTTAGAGCCATAATTGCCGTCATGAACAAGCTTAACAAGGTGCTGCTCATTTGGTGAGGCAGGTCACTTGTCATTCAGTCCCAGCTGACAACAGCATTGACCTGTCAAAGGCAAGCAGCGGGGTGCAGGATTATGGAGCCGTGATTCCATGGGCTAATTGCACAGAGTGAAAGTGTGATAACAAACATCTTCAGCATCAGAGCAAGGTTTTAAGCACTGAGAGAAGCAAGGCTGATAGCTCAATTTCATGCTGAATTACTTATTTACAAGACACTTAAGAGCGTCTTTAGTAAATAGTAGGTCTTTTAAGTGCCGCTTTTGCAGGATTCTTTAAGGAGAAACTCAGTTTTACAATATTGACCAGAGCAAATGTTAGTTCACTTATAATTTCTTTATTCAAAGATAGCCCTAGACTTCTCCCATACGGCATGTATCTTCAAAGTGTCGGTTAGCTTAGTTTTTCTTTCAGCATTGGAAAATTCATCTGTTATATCCATGCCTCTAATGGATTGTTAATAGTTCCATCTAGGCAAAGTCAAACTTTTATTTACATAATAGGCATGTCTTATGTCATTAAAGCATTAATTAGACATATCAAACAAATTAGGAATTCACTAATATAACCAACACTTTATCCAACAAATTGAATTTTTAAGAGAACACTATGTGCACTGATAAAACAATTCATATGTTTAAAGTTACATTTTCTAGTGAATATTCTAGTCACCTTTAACTAACTTAAAAGAGTGCAATATCCCAGTCTTTTCCAATGTGTTTATTGTTCAAGTGGAAAACGTAATGAGTAAAAAATGTAAACGATACAGCCTAACATGCAGGACTAACATACACACACAGCCATGACTTTGTATCAAATATGCTCAGAAATGAGTGGGAAGAAAATTGAGATCTTTAGCTTTCATCTTTCGACGTAGTTTCTACAGTGGGGCACTCTTATTAGGAGTCACCCTCACAGTGCAAACTTCTTTAGCCAATTTGCCAGCCAACTGTATTTTCAAAAAGGTGAGAACACAAATGATCTGACATATTCGGACCTCTGACCTCTGTTTGGAAATATCCCTTTGTTTGACCTTCGACCTGAAATACATGTCAAAGATTGCATTTAGAAAATATTTCTATCTTTTACATTTCATTTAATGATAATATTAGAGTTTTAGCATGACAGAGGTGGTGAGAATGATGTTAGCTGTTGGCATTGCTGTCTAAGCAGTAGTTAGTCTGAAACCACACTGTTGCGGGGCGACAAACAAACTACAATTGCGCGCACGCACACCTCCGTACGTGCCAATTTGGATATAATCCACGGATGTCCTCTACGTTTCATCATCAAAGCCCTATCAGCTTGCGCGGGGTCTGAAGGGGAGAATATGAACCGGATAAAACAAATCGTTTGATGTGTGAAAGACAGACAGTGCAGCTCCAAAATACTTAAGCTTCTCCTCCCAACGGGCTGTCAAGGGAGGAGGGTAGGAGCGAGGAATGAGCGCTGGTTCCCTTTTATTTTTTTATTTCCCCTCTTCCTGCTCATCGCACAGGAGTTTCCAAAGCATTGCGTCATTGTTTATGCAAGGTCCCGGTGTCAGCACGAGCAATGTCAATTAAATAAATAAAAGTCAATATTGACAGACGTTTCAAAGACGTGGTGGAGCGGTGAGAGAGAGAGAGAGAGAGAGAGAGAGAGAGAGAGAGAGAGAGAGAGAGAGAGAGAGAGAGAGAGAGAGAGATAGAGAGAGATAGAGAGAGAGAGAATTAGGAGTGGCGCAGACAGGAAATCTGATGAGCGAGTAAGTGTAGAGTTGAACGTGTGTGTATGTGTGTGTTTTGAAGTATGGCAGGATAAGAAACAAATTGTCTGATATGTATGTTTCATGTTTGGGGCTGCTTTGATATCAGGCTGACATCACAAAATGAGTTATTCTTCTCTGATTTCTATCTCTTTTTTCCCAAATAAATCTTTTGATACACTCCGCCATATTATCGTCTGCGTTAATCACCCGTTGGTACCGATATCGTCCTCTTGTTGAAGTATGGGTTTCCGCGGTCATTATTCACTATCTCGCAAAGTGAAACAGATGGCAGATCCTGTTTCTTTGTAGATATTTAAATATTCACAGAGCTGTCATTAATTCTTTGATTGTCTGGCTTTGACAAAGGCCTTTTAACTGTGGTTAATTTGCCTTCAAAAAGGAGAGGGAGAGTCTCAATGAATTATGACTATGAATATGGCTCTTTTCCTAAGTCTTTTAAGATGAAAGGCACCCTCTGCTCCCATGTCAAACACCCAGAGCACCTGACCCTTTACAGTGCAGAATGGATTTTTAATATAAAATCGTTCGGGAGATGAACGGGTTTTTGAAGACATTCAGATGTAAAACCCATAAACAAATGATTTTGATGGTTACAGAAGTGTTTTTTAAAACACCATTGATGTCGGGAACTGTTTAGCATGTGTTAAGTTGTTTAACATGTATTCAGACAACACCCCACCCCAAACAACATTTGACATTTCAGCTTTCAACTTATTTTAGTATTCATATTTAAATGGAGTACAACATGATGTTGTTTGTTACCTTTTATGACTTTAAATATCTTATCTTTATCATTTGTTTTTAAATGGGTGCTTTTCCTGCATCACCGAGCACAATGTTTACTTGTTTAATTTTGAACTTAATGCATTTCCACTTTTGTTTCTATTTTGAATGTCAGGAATTGTGTGCCACATACAGCTCTGGAAAAAACTAACAGACCACTCTAAATTCTTCTTAAATCTTTATCTCTACATGTATGGCAGCCATTCCAGTTCCGGTTGAATTTAACCACAGAGAAACATTTTCAGTAGTTTACTGAATACAATAAAAAAAGAAATAATTTAACATAAAGATATACCTATAAATAATAAAACAACAGAACATGATAACGCTGAAGTGGTGTCTTATTTTTTTTCAGGGCTGTATATAGTTTAAAGTATGCAATTCAATTAAAATGTGTTATTGATATTATCAAATGTAGCGCCCTCTCTGGTAAACATATCTGGTCTGGTTCAGAGCTTCTTGTTTCCCCATCTGTATAAGCCACAAAGAAATTTCATTATAGGCCATTAATGAAATTCAGAGGCGAGATTACCATATCTACAAACACTTGCTAATGATGACCATAGGACCGGAGAGATGAAGTGATGAGATGAGCTTTGTTGAGGGGTTATGAGCATGTTGACCAGATGCCAAGCCACCTGCTACTAGATTTCATGGCGAAAACGGGGGGGGGGGGGAAGATAAGATAAAAGAAAAAGATTCTTGGAGTCTGCTCTCGTTAGGATCAACAAAAACAAAAAAAGGGACACAACAGATTCACCGGAAATCAGAAAAATTCTCTTTTTTCCTCTACCAACGTGCATCTTCTTTCAGGAGTTGGAGAGTTGCAGCTGTTAATTAGGGCTATGCCGATCTGTGTTAGGTAGTGGGGAGCCTTCATCAAGCAGGATTAGCTATGGTGACTCAGATGCCAGTGACATAATTAAAGAAAGGGTTCCCCCCACCTGCCTGTACCTGCTGCTTTCTGTATTTGCCAACATCTCTCTGTGCGTGCCTATCCCATTGACACCTGGTTTTAACATGCAAATTGCAACCTGGATATGTTATCTGGATAAAGGCATGTGATAATAGGCCTTTACATTTACACCTTGTGTTAAAAGGTAGTCTTGGGATTTTGAATCTGCTGACATACATGTAAACCTGGGTTATTAGCGGACTTGTCAACAAACGTGACACGTGCCGGGTCAAAAGTGGAGATGCTCCAGAGACTGCTGCTTGTACAAGCAGTGTTGCCAACTCCATAGTGAGGAAAATAGCTATTGGCTGTCCTAAAAGTCGTTAGAAGTCGCTAAATGACGCCATCACATAATTTGCACAATTTGCAATAATGCATGTAATTGTTTGACACTGTAGGACAGAGGAACAACAGTGTGGGAGGGAGAAAAAGTGATTGAAAAACCCCCTAAATATATTTAGAACTACAAATTTAGAACTTTTAGTTAGGCCATCACTTCTTGAAATAACTTCATGAATTTTATTGATTTGAATCACATTACATAAATCAATTTTGTCATGTATTGTTACATTTTTAAATATTACTTTTAATGAAAAGACTGTTATGTGGGTTGGAATTGCTAGATCTACGTCCAACAGCTGGGGCTTTGCGCATGCTCGAATCATTTGCAGTCTGGACATGAAGAATCTCCTCTGTCCTCTTTGGGACGGCTGACAGGCTCCGGACCTACTGCTCGTTGAGAAGTAACACCTCCAATAACACCAGAAAAGTCTCTAGATTTGTAGCTAGTAGCTTTTGACAAAAGAAAATAAAAAATCACCGGAGGATTTGGAAAGTTACTAGAATTAGCGAGAAAGTCACCAAGTTGGCAACACTGTGTACAAAGCCGAGGCAAAGTGACAGGTTGTCAAAGCTAAATACAGTATACCTTGAGGCTAATTGTTCTGTATCTATGCCAACCAGGTTCTTTGTTGCTAGTACTTGAAATAAAATGTCCTAACACAACAAAGAAAGAACGGACGGCATAGTGCTTTAGAGTCTTCAAGTAGTAGTGAGCAGCAATAGCATGGTTTCAAGGTCTAATTTACAATGAACAGGATTCTGCTGTGATTTCCACACTTTACTTCGCAGCTATTCTTTCTGCACCACGTTGTGTAATATCCATTGTAAACGAGACCTCACTGGAGCGACCCTCATGACCTGGGTGGCCGTGAAGACATCTTCTACAACGTCATCTGTAAGAAGTGCCTGCCTGAGCGGGGAACGTGCTCGCGGTGTGACGACAACGTTGACATATCACCACGCCACCTGGGCCTCACACAGCGCCGTGTGGCTGTCCGTAACCTACAAGCCCACACACAGTACAGCTTCGAGATTCAGGCACAACATAGAATAGAACACGCTACGATGGAGCGCGAGCACAGAGAAAGCATTTACAGATCGCCTGGTGCTTATTGGTGTGTTCAGTAAGTACTTTGTTGTTCCTTTCAAATACTACCCTAGAGCTGTACTTCAGAACATTTTATAATTTCTTGATATGTCAAGAAAGAGACTGGTGATCGAAGCATATGATTTTGGGCATTGACAGGAAGGAAAAGCCGCAGTGATCAATACAATCTCATTGAGAGGACACCTCAAGACACAGATACATGTTTACTAAACACCACTCAATACAACCTATATTCATAAACTATAATTCCAGGGCCAATATCTAAAATGATTGGAAATCACGAGGTATTGATATTTGCTACCACTCTACTACTGCAGTAAATATGTTAACAAATAAAGATCAACAAAATTCATCAAAAAAACGTAATTTGATGTCTTTGAACATTTGTTTAATTTGAATGAATCAAAGTCAAATTTATTGTCAATCTTTCCATTAGAGTATACAGACAGGAAGTTCAAAATACTGTTTCCCACAGTCCATAGGTATATATATATATATATAAAAAGAAAAAATATACAATATAGAATATTTATATACATCGACTCCTGTACACCCTACATACATACATAGACGAATAATTAAAAATACAAAAGAACAGTCAATATATACAAAATAAAAAATAATAATAAAAGTTGCTTCAAAAGTGCGAGGTCGGATATATTAAGAAATGAATGATGCAGAAGAGAATGTTTTGGGTCTTGGCATCCATCAAAAAAGAAAAAAGGAGGGACAGGGAGCATAAAAATGATATTGATTGAAGTTTAGACTTGATACAAAAACTTTCTTTGATCATGAAGTCCAGGGTCACTCTACAATTATTTGTTTTATCAGTGAACTGTATGAACTATATTGCAGACTGGATTCTCTACAGCTCAAATAAACATGTCTAACTCGGTTTTGACACAAGTTGGAAGGTACACGTCGTTGACTGTGCTGCATTTTTATACACATCTAGCTGTGGATCTTGTAATCATAACACCGTGTACATCCAGTCACAGCTATTTGAATTTTGAGGATTTTCTATTTGTGTTTTTTGCTGTGATGGCAAAACTTTGCCAGAAAAACATTGGTGGTTTTTGCAACTTCAGTGCAGCGGATTGTGATGTTTGCAACTTCAGCAAAAAAATGCTGCCTCAAAACAAAGCTCACTTCTCTCAAAGAAGCAGCTTTGATCAGAGGCACACTTTTCATTAGCCTATTCCTCATCACCAATCGTATAGTGCTGCGGACAGGACATTGTCTGTAGTCTCCTTCAGAGAGAGACTGGGTGCATCAGAGCCAAAGAAGCACATTTAATAGATTCATTTATATTATGTGCAGTCGGACAAAAAGAAAATAATGATTCTGATAATTATAAAAATTCAGAATATTGCAGCCAATGCTCGATCAATCCTTACTTTCTTCACATTTGGTTCTTTCACTTAGTCTCCCAACCTCCATCTGAGTAGTTAGGCCATCTCCCATACGCTGATGACCCAGGTCGGCTCATTTATCCTATTCAGGAAGCAAGAGATTGATTGTGCCTCTGCCATCGCTGTAATTATACTGTCATCACTTAATCAACCTTATTGGATTCCTCAAGCGGTCGCAGTCCCAGAGGCTGGGGCTGGGAGAGAGATTGACTTTTTTTGGACAGAAAGAGAATGAGAGCGACAGTGAGAAAGAAACGGACAGAGAGTGCAGAGAGGAAAGAGGGATGGAAAGAAAGGGAGAGACCAAATTAAGCATAGAGTCATTTAAGAGGCAAAGCAATGGGGTAATAAGGACATGGAAAGAGCAGACAATGGTGAGGAAGGAGTGCTCCAGTTACAAGAGGAACATGGGAAAGTGGACCAGAGAGGGGAAAGCGGGGGACATTGGGGAATCAGGTGGGAGGGTGAGGATGTAGCTGAGTGATTGTTTCCTCAAGTCCCGCCAGAAAGTTGGTAACAAATGGCCAGGGTGTCACGTGCAAAAGCAGTTTAATAATTCATTTGTCTATGGGGCTAGGCAGAAAGGGCCGCTTTGAAGAGCGGTGGGGGGGGGGCACAGATGGTCATCAGAGTGAAAGAGGTGCGCGCACATATGCACATAACATTAAAAAAAAGGGCCTGTACTGGAGACTGGCTCATCACCTGGGTGCACACCATATGCCACGGGGGCTGAAAACCTGCTCTCCAGGCCCATGCAGAGAAACGCACACAAACACATATGCTCAGGCACGCACAAAGATCTTCCCCTATTTTATAACGGTCCCGAACAAGATCCTTTCTTGCATACTGAGTGTGTTTATGTGGGCTGCGAAGATAAGAACGCATCAGCTGATAGAAATGCCTGGCGGAGTGTTCTCACCTAGACACCGAGCCACATCAGTGCACAAATAACCAAAGTCAAATACAGGGGTAACACAAAACAGCCACACACACACACACACACACACACACCTCTCTTGAGGATGCGGCAATGAATGTAAACGGTGCTTTCTGTCAATCCATCATTGTGTGAAATTACCCGCCGTAACGATAGCGCTCCCCCTTTTGCCATTTCACATCTGACTAAGCCCGATCGGAACACTGAATCAGCTCTTAAAATCTAATGATGCAACGCCTACTGTACCAACGGAAAACGCCTCGCATCCTGCCATCTTGTTAGGTCACACGCCTGCCCCCCCAAGCCACTAGAAACAGCAGCCCACCTTTCATTCAATTACTGTGCTGACTTTAATGGCTATGAGTTCTCCCTTTGTGCCTGGCATGCTTTATTCCTCTCCCTGTGTGGCTTGCAGGTGATTACTTCAAGGCAATAAAAAGGTCTCATTGTGGGTTCCGGAGTTTTGTAGACATACCGCAGGATTCTTTCTTTGATGCGATATCCTCAGGGATTTTGCTTTTTCCATTATAAAAAAGGAAAGGGACATTCTTCCGAACAAAAGCGTTTCAGAGTTTTGTACTTCCAGTTTTTTGAGTGGTACAGTGTTTGTTTGTAGGTCTTGGACAGTATTAGGAAAGTTCAGAGTCATGATTATTTGGAAGGGGTGTAAAGAGTAAGGCTGAGTGGACAGGAGAGTGCAAACCCAGGCTGACCCGTCTGGTCCAGACAGAGGAGCCACATATTGACGGAACAGACTCCAGACGACAAGCACCATTACCCTGTGGATCGCAGCAGCTAAAGAGAGGGCACGGAGGAGCAAAGGGGGGGGGAGCAGAGGGGTGAAGGAAGGGGAAAGGCTGGGGAAAATTGAGCCCTACAGAGAGCGGGACGAGCCATACAGATGAGACTCACAGCACATTTAGCTCCAGTGGTGACCTCATTAGTGTCACATTTGCAATTAAATACTGTTGGAACAATTAGTCGATCGACAGAAAATTAACAAGTGCGGTAATTAGTTAATCATTGAGGTCAATTACAGGAAATTTACCAGTAGTTGTTGGATGTTTAATAATTTACAGGTTTTTGTCAGTTAAAGACTAGGTCAAAAGTTAAAAGTCCAACACTTCATTACTAATTCAACCTCCTTAACATCCTCTCGCTGTACACTTTTGAGATCTAGAACAATGCTACACTGCTTATCCATCTGTAGTCTGGGGGATTTGCCAATGTAACCTACATAAAGAGTCAAACAGTTCCTGAAGTAACTGTTTCTCTTGAATGATCGATTATCAAATAAGTAATGGTTTAATGTGGTTCTGATTGGTCGATGTCAAATAACTTGTGTCCCACATTCAGCCTCTTCAAAAAAAAAAGATTCCCTACCATCAGAGAAACATATTTCCAAAAATAAGTCCTCTCTGGGGTAGAACTTGTGCATGTCATGGATCCAGAATAAGTGACTGTCTCCCATGCCCTCCTTTTGCTCCCTTTCACATGAGACTTGTCATGAAAATGCCCCTCGTTTGTTTCACCGGCTGAAAGCCTGCGACATGAGTGCACAAGCAGACGGGATCTCCATGGCGACAAAGTGAAATTATAGGTACAGGGTAGGTGAAAGGAAAGCAGGCGGGGAAAGGGGTGTCAGAGTCATACAATCAGCCGTGTCAAGCAATCACTCTGGAGTTTTATAAAAAGCAGACTGTAAGTGTGGAGGAGACAAACCAGAAGTGTGGCAGGGGTGGGGGGGGATGCACACATGACATGATTACAGAAGGATGAGCCTTGTCTTTATAATTTGTATTCATGTATACCCTCTGTGAGGACAAGAACATAATACAAAATTGGTCACAAAAAAAAAGAAGGATGAGACTTAATGGGATACAATACCAAAGCAGGATGTATTTGAACGGTGCTGAAGAGGAGGCCAAGAGTGCGGCGGAAGAAAAGCAGACGGAGGGAGGTGGTTAGCAGCAGAGAGAGGGCCGGCGTAGAGTATAAGATTGATTGGTGATTGCTCTTGGATTTTGTGGCACAGAGTGTAGAAGAAATAAAGAGCCAAGGAGAGAGAGAGAGAGAGATTTGTAAAGAAGAGGGAATATAAACTCCCAGATGCCAGGTATTTTTCCTACCGGGAGGCGAGACGACAGGAGTCTAATGAGTTCCCTCATAGCCAGGCGGGTTTCATCTTATGAATCACACAAACAGATTCCCGCTCACACACACAAATGCTCCCGCTCTCACACACACACACACACACACACACACACAAACGCTCCCGCTCTCTCTCTCACACACACACACTCACACAATGAATTACAGAGCTCACAGCCTAAAACCTTGGCCCCGTACCTCATCACATGATACACGCATACATCATTTTGCACGGCGGATCGATCCCTCCACAGTCGTTTGACACAAATACACATGAAATCGAATGCTCCGTGACATATTCAATCACCTGCTGTACCCTTGAATCCGTACTGAAATCCTCCAGAGGATCGTTCGCACAATGGACGTCAATATATTGACACCGTCCAAGCAAAAACCTTGAAGTCCTGCTATGTCTTTCGAGGGGCTTTGTTGGTGTTCCGCTTTTCGTTTTAGTCAGATTACGAGCGAGATTATAGAATTTAAAGTTCTTGACCACACGATCAATTGGAAAATGCATCTTTTTTTTAATCCCCATGTTGTCTGTGGTATTTCTTTATTTTGTGATTCGTCAGGCAATCTGACAATTCAACTGTTGTCATAAATACACTTAATTAAAAAAAAGGAATTTTACGTTCCAATATCAGAATCCCATTACTCTCATTTGGCTGGATATTTGTAGTTGGGCTCTGTATTACTATCATATACATGTATCATAAGTCTTATTTAATTATGCTCTACTCTAATAAATAACTCAACTTTGATTTGAAGCTTGTAGATTTATTCTTTTCTTACCAGAAGGTGATAAGTGTGGAATTTCCACAACAATTACAAAATTGTTATACATTAAATTCCAGAAAAACACAAATTGATTTGAACTGTAGCATATGTAGTTAGCTGTTTATTTATTTACACAAAGAAACGCCACACTAATGACAACCAAAAAGACAAAGCTGCAGTTGGCATGAATAACAACACCAACATGTAGATAGCAAAGAGCCACGACTTTTTTTTGGTTTGACTTACTCTCTTACTAAACTGACTCAAATGTCCCTCTAAAACTTTCACTATATTATTATTTCATAATTATTAGAATAATGTTTGCTTGAAATCACAATTCTTAGGAGTTTCCCACTTTCAATCACATCTTTTTAAACCAATGGACTATTCCAAGAAGCCAGCGTCTAGAAAAGCTAGGTTATTCAATTATTCATATTGAAGTGGAACATATATAGTGAGAGAACATGCATATAAATATGATACTATTCCTGGAGTTGACAAACGCATTGAGTAGTCACATTGATAAAGAATACACTTTACAGGACACAGTGCATTTGTGTATTACTCAGTGTCAGAGAAGTCATTTCAGCACAGGCAATCCTATGTTCAGGTTAGTAATAGGTACTCTATAGCAAATAGCAAATCACTTCTATAGACTATAGACTTCTAAATACAGGAGGACATATACTCCTAAAAATAGCACACTAATGATTAGGTAAACTAATGATGGCAATTGACAGAGGGGAGTCATACTAAGTCAAAGGGTTATGAAAGGAAAAGAGCAGAATAAGTTTTAGTATAAAATGTTACTATGTCCAGTTCCAGAACACTAAAAGTGGAAGGTTTATTCTTTCAACACTGTAGCCGTATAGTGTTTTTTGTCACCAGAGTGGCGTTCGATGCTCCCGGTTCCACACCTGCATTGTTGTAGCTTTCCATTCACACACACACACACACACACACACACACACACACACACATGTATTACACTTGTACCTGCCAACATGTCCACCGCATGTCTGAACACCAGCTCAAATATCACCCTGCAGATGAAAATATTGATTTTTCACGGGTCGGAGGCCAGCTAGGAGGCCAGGTAGGAGTCGCTGGTAATTACAGAGCAACGTGTGGAGAAATGCACTCTGTCTCCCACTGCAACCAAACCTCAAGCAGCGCTTAAAGGTCCCCTATTATGCAAAATGCACTTTTTGATGTCTTTTATACATAAATATGTGCCCCCGGTGTGTAAGGAGACTCACAAAGTGTTCAAAAATACAACCCTCTCTCTTCTCCTCCTTACCCACATCTCTAAAAACGGGGGTACGAACGAGCTGATCCAGATTTGCTTCGGTTGTGACATCATGTCGGAAATGTGGGCTGGCTTTACATTGAACTCCTGGCAACGGCCCAACCTATCGTCCCCATATACAGTCGCAAGCTGAATCCCCTCTGCAGCACCTCTGTGTGTCTGTGTATTCAGCAGGATGTCTGCAGGAGGGACTGAGAGTTGTTGTATATATAACACACATAATGTCTCTGTTGTAGTGGTAAACACTGAGAAGTGTTTCAGAAATAATGCTGGATGTGATTTGAACATAATATGGCGTTTAAGCACGGCAGCGTTTAGCTGAGTATCTTCTCCGACTATAACACTTTCACAGAGGAGAGAGAGCTGCCTGTCGCTCCAAAGGGGCGTGGCCAGCTTTAGCTCAGCTCAAATTTAAAGCGACAGTCACAGAATCAGCACTTCAGGAACAGGGCTGAAATAGAGGGGGATGAGGCATGCTACAATGGGTGATCTGTTTGGTATTTTGAGCAAAACACTTCACAGACATGTTTTGTATGATATTGCCCTACAATATATTGTTTGAATATAGCATAATAGGAGACCTTTAACTGTTGTCAAGTGCATACATTGTTGTTTAACAGACATTAAGCTAGCTTCTTGTTAATACTACATGGACAGCAGATGCTGAGTAATTAGAAATGGGGAAAAGCTGCTAGAATGACAGCATACACAAAGTCTCCTCCTAAAATACTTTCACACAAATGCTGCCTGCCAGCTTTCGCTGTACAAGACAGTACATTCTGCTTCATTCACTCCTGCCTTCCAGCTGTTTATTTGAGCGGCGCTGCCCCACCTCCCTGTCACTGCGCCAGATTGACCGTAACCTACTAATAAAATAAAGAGAGATGCTCCCTCTGTGATGCCGGCGCTAAATCAATGTGGTCCCTCGCGCCACGCTGACAACCACAGCCTCCTCTCTCTTTACTATGACACTGGGAATATTAAATTATGTCACCGCAAGGAGCCGCGAGCATGGAGAGGGAGAGGAAAGAGAGGCAGACAGTGGAGACTGTAGCCCAGACAGGTTTGTATTGAAATGAAAAGGTTTTTTTGTTAAGTAAAAAAATAAAAAATGAGGTGACGGGTTGAAGAGAGCATGAGAAAGGGAGGATGGGCTGGGAGGGGAAGGCGCAAAGAGGATGATAAGTAATGTGTAGCCGGAGGGGTAAGATCAAGAGAAAACGGTGCTTATGGGATCAGGTGAAATGGTCAGGGTGTGTGAATGTGAGGGAGAGATTAACAGATAGAAAGAGCACGGCTGGGCCTGATTACCATAACGAGAGAAAAAGAGTGAAAGAAAAGGGGGGATGAAAGATTCAAATGTGAAGCAGGAGAAAAAGAAATGGCCATCAGTGAATGTATGGCAGCTTTGAGGTAGAAATCTCTGAGACCCATGGGTGCTCATAGAGATGACAGTGAGGCGACCTTCAGCCAGAGATCACACGCTCACTCTTACACTTGAATTGTCTTCTTTGGAGAACATGTAGAGCAACGTCTTTAGTTATCTTTATTCACAAAGGAATACATTCGCTGTAGGGTGCCGTGGTTATCTGCCCGTATCAAGAGCAATGTTCAAGTGGAGTTCACAGCAGACATACATGTTTTTCCAGTCAAACATAAATAGATCCGTTTCTGAGTTTGTAAGACTTTTACCAGTCGATTCAATGACCATGATCCAATATCATCGGTGCAACGTCAAAACATCTTTTATCATCCTAAAGATGAACCTTTATTTTGAAATGTCAAGAGCGTATATGGTCACCATTCCAGAAAAATGTGACACTCCAACAAGTCGATTCAATGTTCTTCATATACTGTAATATCATCAGTGCAAATACATAAAACATCTAATATCTATAAGGTTTACTTTTTATAGCACATTTGTGTCAACATGTCAGAAAATCTAACACGTATAAAAGTCAATTTAATGATGATAATCTAATATTAGTGAAATGTATCTATAATTGTCTTTAAGATGTGCCTTTATTTTAAGATTCCCAAACATTCGAACCTAACATTTGTTAAAAGCCATGTAAATGATATATATATATTGTTTTCAATAATTATTTACTCAAGTTGTTTTTTGAAAGTTGATGTACATCTAATTTTGTTTTTAATGGGAATTGGACATTGTTTCAAGACATTCCATTTGCAGGCTTTTTCATCGAATATATATGATATACAAGGAACTATGGCATATAATATTGTGTTGTGACACGTGAGGAAACACGTGTTTACACATCTAGAAGCCAGTTTTCAGATTTCAAATTCTCCTCAAAAACCAGACAAAAGACAAGATTCTCCTGCACTCATTGCTTAATTACATTTTCAAATGCTCAAAGCTATTTCACAATCTTTCAATGAGCACACTCATGCTAACACACCATCTAATATTTATTCAAATAACCTGTTTTGATCTGCAACACTAAAAAGTATTGAAGTAGCTTCAACAAAGTGTCAACAGAGCAACTGAAAATAATACGTTTAAGTGAAGAATTGAGGCACATATTTAGAACACAGTTCAACACGCATGTGCAGACAGTGTAATAGGTTCATGCTCAATACAATGAATGCCACAACCACAAGAAGATACATATTGGAAAATATAATATACATGCAGTGTAGGCAACCATTCACTTATAAATGCCTCTTCCTCAGGCCAGGATTTGAATCAGCAGTTTTGAAATCATCTGCATCGAAGAAGACAGCAATTTGTCCTTTACAAAACTAGTGAATCACACATCACTATCAAAACATCTGCAGGTGACATTCTCTCCCATCTATTTTTGCAGTATTTTCCATCCAAATCAATCAGTGTGCTCTCTGCCACCTCTGAGTCACTCCTAACAGGCAACTGCCAGTCACAAACTGTGTACATACAGACCACCAGAGGCAGTTTGTAGCCAATTAGCAAAGCCATAGACAGCCTGACAAAACGGTTACACTGCTCATTAAACCAGCAATAAACATAAAGAAAAGCGAGCTGTCTTACCTTGAACCAGGTGTTGTTTTGGGCCTTCTTCAGCAACAGACTGGTTCAATACAATTTCCAATTCCATGGGACATCCTGTGTTAGTTTGTCCGAGCCAGGAACACTTCTCCTCTCGCCTTCCCGAAGGTGCAGTCTTAGAGCTAGATTAGCGCATAGCACAGATGTGTTGATTGCTTCTTTGGGGGCAGCTGTCAACATGCTTGCGAGCATTGTCAGATCCCAAAAAGTTACTTTTACAACCAGTTACTTGATACTCCCACCGTCACAAGGCACTTCTTCAGTTGGTGTTTTGTTGTTGTCTGTCACTTGTTTCTTCTTTATGATAAATGGATCAGTTCTGTAGCGTTTTCCAGTGGCATTAATTTACAGCCACCTGCAAGGAACCTCACCAGCCAAGTATATAAGCCCCGCCGCTAAATACGTAACATTTTTATTGTGCTAATATTCAGAACATGAAACTCCTCCTATTTACACGTCTTAGTCATTAAAATAATCACATAAAACAAGAACTAAAATGACAGAAATACAACTGAAATAAAGCATGGTGAGAAGTAAATGTACTTTTGTTTTTCTTCGTGCCATATAGTATTTGTAGTTCAATATATTACCGACGGAATTGTATACAATTATACAAATAGAGCTGAAAAGATTGGCCAATACCTGTTGTAGTTGATAGCGTAGGTTAAAAAGACTACACTGTTAACATTAATCAAATATGAAACAATTTTAATTCTGTCAATGTCCCTTACAAAAAATACAGTTAATCCCTTTCAAATGAAATCACAAGTTGAAATGTGTTTGTTATGTAAACATTATTAAAATTGTTGAAGTTCACATCTTACCTTAAGGTGGAAATGAAATATACATTGTTCTTGTTTTCTTTACCCATTGAATTCTGACTTCCTTGGTTATATTTCTTCTTACTGTGTTGTTGTAGGACAATTCCTCTAATAGAATGTTTGAATAACTACTGTCACAAAATCATTTTATTCAATGCAAAGTTGCCTCAGCTCAGAAGAGATCTTTTCACCATTGATTTGCAGTGTTTTTTTATTATTATCTTATGTTTCTTAAGAGGACATTGGAATCATGAACCCCTCATGCTGTTACACATTTCCATTATTATTATCATCCTGGCAATATTCCCCTTTAGTTAAACATAGTAGGGGCGGTGTTTACTCCACCATAGACATTAACATACACATTGTGTTTTTCTGTTCTCTGCCATATTAGACCTTGCCATTCAAGGTCTTTGTATGTTCATAAGAAAGGATAGAGGGATCCTTGGCTCAAGGTTGGGGTCTGGGGTTTCTTCCATATATGTGCAAGGGTTTATGAATAATATCAAACGTTTGTGTGGGCTGAGCATTCAGAAAAAATAAAATAATCCACTTTTGCTGACAGAAATATCAACTCAGCGAGAGCCAATGAAATCTGTTTCTGTTATCCTACAGCAAAGGAAAACCAGTGTAACGGCTAATCCTGCTTGCAAGGAGATCTTTAATTTAAAGCTGTGAAGCACTAAAGTAGTTATAGAATTATGTTCACCATTTGAACCTCCATCTAGAGCTGTGTGTCTTGGCAAACACTATAGGTTTGAATGGCCAACACAGTAATTTTATCTATTTTAAGACAAATCAAGTACCAGTTTAACACAAGGACGAACAGTGTCACTGCCTGGCAGCGATGCAGAAAGGAGGCGAGCAAGAGACCCTGGCATGCCTTTTAATGAGGGTGCTTCGAGGCCAACTTAATGAAAGAAAGAGGGATGTTCTGGATCTAACATGTGGTTTACATCGCAATACTTTCAATCCTCCACATTATCTTTAGACACCGGTTTTGCTCTCCTTTCCTGTAAAACATTGGCATTAGAAACCATGTTCTAAAACTTCTTTTTAAAAAGTGGTAGACCATAAAACTCTTCTGTCTGCTCAAGGACACTGATGCACCCGTCATCTCTGTAACTCTTGGATTTAAGCACAGCAAAGCATACTTGACCCATTGAAGCATTACCGATGCCAAAGAGGAAGGCCACTTTATAATGTCCTGACGGATAGGCAATGGACAAAGAATGGAACTACAACAATTACATGAGCTCTGTCTGTACCTGCCTTACATGGAATGCAGTACAGTTTGGCAAAGGTCACTGTACTGAAAAAATGATTGCAGGTCTGAAAATGAGGTCAATTCTGAATTTGTAATAAGAGTAAACCTTTCGTTTTATTTTGAAATAGTTATACTGTGGTTTGAAAGGAGAAATTCGGTGAGATGTTGTGCAATTTAACACAGTGAAGTGGTTTCTGAAATTATATTGTATGTTGGTTTTACATGTTATTAGCTCTGTAGGGTCATATAATTGCAAATAAAATGGACATGTATTGCCACAATGTGGCATAGAGGTTAATAACACCATCTGCATTGAGATGACATGGCTTTGCTTTCACTACGCATTTCTTTGAGCCACTGGTCACCACCACTCTTGTTAATGAAAGATCAATTCAAGGCCATGGAAAACCTAATGCAGTGTCTCCTGTGCAGTGCAGTAATCTCTTTTCACATAAAAGAAGGTAGCAATTGCTCCAAAAGTTGCTAGGATGTTGTCATACTCATTTGCAAATGTGTGGAGTCACCTGCGTGGTAGCTCATCCATCCGAGTATAAATGGGTGAATGCTGTCATGTGTTGTAAGGTGCTTTGAGTGGTCTTTAGACCTGAAATTAGCTGTATAAAGGCAGTCTGTAAAAGTAGACCTAAATCATGTATAGAGAGCTAACTGAACAAATTCTATGTACTCTAGTCATTGTAAGTAACCTGAAAGGATAATATATTCTGGTAACGTTTGTGCAGAAATACAGAAATAAAACAAGCGTAATTCACACCTGTTGACCTCGCACTGTTCAGTTCTATTCCATTTGTGATCACTCATCTGTAACCCGAAGCAGCCTCTAATAGAAGGAGTCCACCGAGATGTGTAGAAATATGATGCGCTGTAAAATCCTTTCTAACAGAACATAAACACTGATGCAGCCAGGATGGCTTTCTGGGGTGAGCGGCTCTAAAACAATAGCCTCATAACAAAGTTGATGTTCTGTATATCTGCCATGTGATTGTGTGTGTTCCTGGATGCGTGTAGAAGGGCGCTTCAAGTGTCAAATCTCTGAGGCATCGCAAAGGATTGTGCAGCCGTTGGGATAGAGGAAAGGATACAGAGGGCAAAATATGAGATGGGGGGGTTTGGGTTTGTATTTGTTGTGTTTTCAACAAAATGCTTCTTGTTCCTTTATATTCTAGACCCTATCATTTACACTTCTTTATATTTTCATCATATCCATTCCTAACATCTTTAGTGTCACAACCTTTTCTAAACTGTCTCTTATTCCTGTGCATTATGTGCTTTATTTGACTGTGATTGGTAAGGCCAGAATTTGTGGGGTGTTTAAAATAATTGGTCATAAACGATTTCCCGCCTAACTCGCAACCCCACCAATAACGTGGTGCAGTGATGACGTTTTTTAGGCCGACCCAGATGTTAGCATCGCAAGAGGTCCTTTTGAAAAAAGGGAATGGGTTTATTCCTTTGTATGGTGGAATACAAAGGAAATAAGTTTGTTGGCAAACACTTTTTTGATTTTTTCAAGCGTAAATGCAATTGCCAGAGGTAAAACATCTGCTATACATAATATATGCATCTGTCCATACCTCCTCATTCAACAGTGTAAAGTGTTTAAATACTTTCAATGTATTCCAAATATGTATATATATCTCACCTCAAATCTTTATTGTTGTTACTGTAAATATTCTTCTCTCTTTTTGCACTATTTTATTTATGTTATTTGCACCATGTATGTTGAGTTGTTGGAGGAGCACGCGACATAAGATTTTCATTGCCAACATATACGCTGTATCTGCTGTGCATATGACAAATAAAACCTTGAAACCTTGAAACCTTGAAACCTAAAAAGCTAGTTGGGCTATATACAAACTACTTCACAGTGGCATGGCTGCATGTAACCCCTGCTAAGCTAAAGGTGGTCGATCTTTCAAGATATGAAGACATTACATTTTTTAACATTCACAACCTAGGTATCTAGTGACATATTTTGTGTTGTAGAACAAAACTGTGAGCATCTCTTTAGCTACTGTTAACCACAGACTTTTGTTTCAGGCAAACTACTTTTTAAGCTAACGAGGCTATCCAACCAAAAACACAACCAAAAAAATGTTGACTTCAAGAAAAGGAAACAGGAAGTGGTAAAATGCTGACTCATTCATGGGTTTTAAGCCTCAATAATACACCACTCTATATGTTAGTTGGAATTGCTCTACTGATGGCCAAAAATCATTGATAAGGAATTTTTTCCTTGCTTTGCCACCAACACTGCCCCCCCTATATTGTGTGTATCTCTGAGAGTGTTTGGCTGTCCATTTTCCACTGAAGGGGCATCCCAAGGGTCTTCCTCTCCAAGTAAGAAATGACAGAGAGGACAGCCCAATATCTGCTATGCCCCCTTCTCTCTCACGCTCTCCGTTTCTTCCTCCCCCATCCATCTATTGACAGGTCTGCGGCTACAGCACCACACACACAATGAATCCCAATGATCTAGCACGCACCAGAAACCATTACCTGCATAGCAAAAATGTACACCGTGAATATGAATCACCCGCCTTGGGTGTCACTGACCATTTGAGACACACACAGGCATGCTAAAGTTTGAATGCTAAATATTTCCCGGCCGCACCCCGGTGCCCTGGTCCTCAGTCAGTCTCGGGATAGAATAGGGAGATCCATGCACAATGAAGCTCATGAATTATCAGCTGAGCATGAATGTCAACTATCGGGGCCCACATGTGTATCCATCATTCTCGTACGCTGATATGTCAAAAGATCAGGCTTCGCTCAGCGGACCATGTGTCTGTTAGTGATATGTGCGCAAAGCTCTTGTCATTTACACATACAATCAATTATCCAAATAACATAACAACGTGGAATACATGCACAGGCGGCACTGACAGGCGTATCTCCGTGGACCGGATGAGCTGTATATCTATCCGTCACGCGAATAGTAAACACATCATTTCTTCACCTTTCCCATACAGTCACATCTGATTGGATACATTCAGGCATGTCAATTTTGTTAAAATGCCAAGGTGCTATAAAATACAAGCACAGCAAACATCATTCATATTTCTACGGATATGTACTCACATAAGTAGATGTTTCGACATTCCAGTGGGCTTATGTTTTTTAGATGCAGCGCTATTCGTTTACAACCTCCCACCATGCACATCAATGTAATGCCCATAGGCAAGGGAGCAATATCACATAATACATGTCTAGAGACTGTGATGGTCTACTACACTAAGAAGCAGACACAGTGTTACTACAAACTGTTTACACACCATGCTTGTATTCCAATGCTCAGCACAGTTGAATCAATACAGCAACGAATGAATGAATAGATTTTGCATATTTTTGTCATACTTGTATTGTTTTTTACAAAGGAAAGTACTAGCTGGCCACATCTGACTTTTGATTCAATGCCAAATAACATTAACACTTGTCTATTCAAACATTTAAGGAGGCTGTAATAGTTTTCTTATATGATTTTCTTCTCAGAGCCATCAATGCATAATTCTTGTAGAGAGGCAAAGAGAGAAAAAGAAAAAAGGATAATACCTGAAAAGACTTTTCAGCAAAAGCAAGCATACAAATAGTGTACTGTATGTTCCCAAATAAATTCTCAGATGTAGATGTGCGGTTCAACCATAACAGATTTATAAGTTTATATATGCATTGCATGGTGCGTGGAATGGATAAAGGGTTGGGGCTGCAGAGTTTTGGAATTACAGGCGCGCAGATATGGATCAGGGTTTTTGGAATGATACATATTCATACGGGGGATGGGATTGGGGTCGGCCTGTTCTTTGGATTGTTTTCTCGATGCCCGCGTTGACACTTGTGTGCTATACTTCTTAACAAGCACACACAAGACACAACAAGGGGGCATACACTTCTGAGCGTGTGAAATTGGAGGACACTGCATTTTGGCATCAACAGAGTTACATAATTGTCTATTTAGACTTCCATTTAATCTAAATGCAACACGTCCCTCCATTTTTCATCAGCCTAATCTGTAATGGCATCACTCTTGCTAATCACAATGTTGTTAGAAACAGACTACAGCGTCTAGCTAATCCCTTCTCATGTGAAAACTCACTTTCCTTCCTCTCTTATACAGGTCTTTACTCCTGCCCCAGCCTCCCTACCTAAAGATAGCCCTCCTCCACCTTCCAAGAGCCCATCACCTCCTGTTACGAGCTGGTGTAAATTGAATGCTGTGAATCAGGGCCGGCTGTTACTGCGTGTGACTGGAGGGGAGGGGTGGAGAGGAGAAAGCCGAGAAGGGGGGGGACTGAATGTCCCTGCAGCTTTATGGGGCTGGTGTCTCACCAAGATATATCACCGCCTGGCCAGATAATACCATCATGTACATAACTACCACGCGTGTATGTGTGAGTGCGCGCATGTGTTATGTACTTAACTACCGGGTGACCTGACGCTCAGCTCCTAATAAGGGGCATCTGGTGCTGTTTTGCAGTAAGGAGCAGCTGAAGAGGAATGGAATAGGGAAAAAGCTGTGATAAAAGGTGCTTTCTTTGTGAAATTGGGAAAAATAATGTCTCAGGTTAGGGAAGGCACACAAATATAAAGGGACAGAAAATGAAAACTTGGAGGGCGAATTAGGAGAGAAAATTAGATATAGAGAGATACGCCGGGAGATGAGCACACAAACAGAGTGAGAGGGAGAGCAGGAGAGAGCCCAGATGAGGGAGTTGAGATGATGGGCTGGCAGTTTCCAAGCACCAGGCTGTTTTTCAGGGCTGTCAAGCATATTGTGAGGCATTGTTTGAAATGCCCAAGCTGATGGCTGACATGTTTCCCATGAATCTAGAATGCCAGGCCGCTGTCCACTACACTATACTCAGACACACGCTTGTGCGAGTTTGAGTGTGTGTGCGCTATGGTCAGTGAAGGGTAATTGGCTGACCTTGGCCCATCAGGGTAGCTGGAAAGGGGAAGGGTGAGGGAAAACAGGAGGAGGTGGGAGAGCGCAGTTGTAAATTTTGTCCCACATCAGTGTATTTCCGTCAGTAGGCACTTCACTCTGGCAGTTAACTATTATCCCTGGAAAAATGTGGAACACACACACACACACACACACACACACACACACACACACACACACACACACAAATGACCAAAGTAAACTACTCTGCCTACACACGCACAAACAGATGCATCACACACAAAAGAAATGCATGCACACATCCACACACACAAATCCATAACTCACTCCAGTGCAATCAGCGGTCACACACACAACACTCACACACACTCACACTCACACACACAGGGTGAGTTAGTGTTTAATCTCCTTGCCAGCACTGATCAGAAGCATCACATGAAGCCATATCCAATCCCTACATGTGGACATGTGTTGAAGAAAAAAAAAGTCTTTGGTTGCTCCTTTCCTCCCCCGTTCTTTTTGTTCCCCCTTTCGCTGTCTCCCACAATCTCGCTCTCTCTCTTGCATCTCTGTTTCACTTTATTTCTCTTTGTTGGCTCATGTTCTTTAGTCTGCCTCTTAGTAACACTACTACTATCCTTCCCTCTATGTCTTCATCTCGCCGTCTTTTCCACCCTTCCTCTCCAATACAGTTTTTATTTTACTGTTCCTGGATCAATCCCTCTTGCTTGCATTCATCATCCATCTCTCTTTTTCATTTATTCAGGCTTCTCTTATACACTGCTTTTAGCTATACCTATGCAACAGGGTGCTCTGTAATTTGTTTACATCCGCCAAAATCAATTTGTATGTAATCCACCAAATAGTGAACATGTAAAACCCCAAAGAAATGTTGATTTATTTGTCATGTAACTTTTATACTTAAGTACGCCTCTTCTGTAGTTATTTCATTCCAAATGTTGACCCATTTGTCCGTAAGTTACGGTTATATCGTCTGCAGTTTTTTAACACAAACGTTTACTTTAAGATATGTAATTTGTAAATCCACTTCTGTGGTTATTATAACCCAAACCTTCTTGTCATGTGAGTTTAGTAATTAGGTAATGTCCCTTCAGTACTTATTACAACCAAAACATGTTCTTATTTGTCATGTGATTTTTGTACTTAAGTAAGGCTTCCGAAGTAATTACAATCTAAACATTTACTTGTTTTAAACGTTTTATGTAACACCACCTCCGTACGTATTTTAACCCAAACGTTCACTTATATGACACTTCACTTTTGTTTTTAAGTGACACTACTTCCATATTTGCGAGTTGTTTCCTCTAAAGACAGAAGGTTTTTTAGAAATTTATGGTATGCATGTTATGAGCCGAAACTAACACATCATGCTGGACATTCATACAAATACAAAAATCACACCCTCGAGGATTTTTCTAAGAAACAGCATCAGCTCAGCCTACCTTCTTTGTGTTTTCATGTGTATGTTTGTGCCCTGCCCTCCGAGGGCCAATCCCTTTCACTTCGATTTCTAATTCATTCCCCTGGCATGTCCCTCAGCTCTTTTATTCTTTGCTTCCTACCTACCTTCTGCCTCACCCCCACTTCTTATTGGACCCGCGGCCAAAGAGGGACAGCTGTTAGAGACAGACCTTCAGAAATAACTCTGTTACTCTCCTAATCGATACAGCCAGGCACCACTGGTTACTGCCTAGTCCTGTCCAGTGCAGGTGTGTGTACATGTGTGTCTGTGTGCTAATAAAAATGTGTGTATAGTTCCCCGCCAGAGGCAGAAACAGCAGATAACCAAAGACATATCTTCCTCCGCCATCAGCAGTGCTGTCCATCCACCCTTCTCTGCTCCTCTTCCTCTGTATTTTCATCCCCAGCTTCTCCCTGGAATCTGAGTAAAATGGGGAGGAATAAAATATGGATGAAAAAAGCAGAGTTCAGGATTCCTGCACATTTTAATAAGAACATTTCATTCATTTGAAATACTCAAATGTTCAGGATTTTCTAGATTATTTTGCTCTTTGTAACTCTGTGGATAGAGGATGCTGTGACATGAGTATAGTGCTTTTGCTATTGATTAAGGCCTACACTTGCTGCCTCCATCATGTAGGAGATGTAAACACTTAAGGCCTTCAATTTGCATATCGTTCCTTTGGGAATCCTTACCTAACCAGGCTTTATATTTAGGATTTATCAAACCAGCCTTGCATTTAGTCAGCCAATTGACGCTTAAGCAGACATGTAAAGAGGTCCTATTATGGTTTTTGGGGTTTTCCCTTCCCTGTAATGTGTAATATAGAATTACTTGCATGTCAATGGTCTGCAAGCGCTAAACATCTCAAACTTCCACCTGAGGGAGTTACCTCCCATACACTCCACTTCTGCCTGAAATACCTCGATTGAACTCCTTTGTTACTGAAAAAACAGAATGACATAACTGTGTAACACTCGCGCATATATTGGCTATCGCTCAAAGGCATTGAATGTGATAGGCTAAGGGGCGGGACATCTCTAAGCGGTTTACCAATCACAACACTGTTGTCCAGCTTCAGTCAGAGCAGAATGGACTCAGGTTTCAGACAGAGGGTGAAAAGAGGTGCTGCAGCACACACTGAAAACACTGAAATGTTGACTTTAATTCAATGTATTATGTCAACAAGTTCCAGCAGTGGCTCAGTAAGTAGGGGCTTGGACTGGGAATCGTAGGGTTGCCGGTTCAAGTCCCCAAACAGACTTGAAATATGGAAAGTGGACTGCTACTTGGAGAAGAGGACCAATTTCACTGTGTGCATGTATGTGACTAATTAAGAGCGTTTCATCCTCCGGTTCTATAACTGTATTAGGTAACTTGAAAGCAATAATATTACGTTTAAATCACAAATATTAGGTTAAACTTAAACTAACCTAACACAGTTATGTGGACTTGTTGACATAATACATTGAATTAAAGTCAACAGCTTACTTTATATAGACAGGTTACACAGCTTTAATGATTTTACTTTACTTGGTCATTAAGATAATAATCCATCCAGTTAAAAACGCTACATTCCAAGGTTTCAAGGTTTTATTGGTCATATGCACAGCACATACAACGTATTTGTTGGCAATGAACATCTTATATCCCATGCTCCTCCAACAACTCAACATACATGGTGCAAATAAGATAAATAAAATAGTGCAAAAAGAGAGAAGAATATTTACAATAACAACAATAAAGATTTAAGGATGTGAAATATATACATAGAATACATGGAAAGTATTTAAACACTTTACACTGTTGAATGAGGAGGTATGGGCAGATGCATATATTATGTATAACAGATGTATATGGCAGATATGTATAATATATAGATATGTGTACTATACACAGATATGTATGGCAGATGTGTATAATATATATATATATATATATATATGTATGTGTGTACTATAAACAGATGTGAGTAGACATTCACAGAGCTCAGGAGTTCAGCAGTCTTATAGCCTGTGGTATAAAACTGTCTCTGAGTCTGGTGGTCTTGGTCCGGATGCTGCGGTACCGTCTGCCAGACGGCAGCAGACAGAACAGATTGTTGCTGGGGTGATGGGGGTCCTTTAATATCCTACCGGCCTTCTTCCTACACCGCTGGGTGTAGAGGTCCTCCATGGATGGCAGCTCCGTCGTGGTGATGTGCTGAGCAGTTTTCACCACCCTCTGTATTGTCTTATAGTCGCCGTCTGTGATCAGGCCGATGACGGTCGTGTCGTCAGCAAACTTGATGATGGTGTTGGAGCTGTGTGTGGCCACGCAGTCGTGCGTGAGTGAGTAGAGGAGAGGGCTGAGCAAACAACCCTGAGGGTCAAGGTGGAGGATGTGATGTTACCCATCCGCACTGCCTGGGATCTGCACATCAGGAAGCTCAGGATCCAGTCACAGAGGGCGCTGTTGAGCCCAAGATCCCTGAGCTTAATGATGAGCTTGGAGGGCACAATGGTGTTGAATGCTGAACTGTAGTCAATGAACAGCATTCTCACATAAGTGTTCCTCTGGTCCAGGTGGGAGAGGGCAGTGTGGAGGGTGAGGGAGATGGCATCATCCGTGGACCTGTTTGCCCTGTAGGCAAACTGCAGGGGATCCACTGAGTCAGGGAGAGAGGAGGTGATACAAGTTTTGACTAACCGCTCAAAGCACTTCATGATGATGGAGGTGAGTGCAACTGGGTGGTAGTCATTGAGGCAGATGGGTTTTGTCTTTTTGGGGACAGGGACAATGATGGACTCTTTAAAACATGTGGGGACCACAGACTGGAGCAGTGACCTATTGAAAATGTCTGTGAACACATCTGCCAGCTGAACTGCACACACCTTGAGAGCACGGCCAGGGATGCCATCAGGTCCAGGAGCCCTGTGTGTGTTGATCCTTTTCAGAGATCTACACACATCTGCACTGGCTAAAACCAGTGAGCAGGGATCCTGGGCCTTCTGTGCCTCCACAGCCGGGGGTCTCTCAAAGCGTACAAAAACTATGTTCAGTTCATCTGGGAGAGATGCAGACACTTCCTCAGCACCACTCATTGTCCTTTTGTAGTCTGTTATTGTTTTTAGTCCAGACCACATATTTCTGGCGTTGGAGCCCTTGTAGTTGGACTCCACCTTATCCCTATATTGTCTTTTCACACTGCTAATAGCTCTCCAGAGTGCATACCTGGAATTCCTGTACTCATCCAAATCACCGCCGCTGTGCGCGATGGCCCGTGCTTTAAGTTTAGCTCGGACCTCGCCGTTTATCCAGGGCTTCTCATTTGGGAATGTCCGTACAGTAATCCGCGGCACAACGTCATCGATGCATTTGCCGATGTAGCAAATGACCGCGTCAGTGTGTGTGTTTATATCGTCCTCCTCAAACACACACCACTCCGTGATGCCAAAGCAGTGGCGGAGAGCAGAGTCAGACTGCTCCGACCAACGCTGCACTGTCCTCGTCACAGGAGTGCCCAAATGATATTGCACTTATACTGTAGGGAAGAGCTGTGTTGAAGGCAGTGACTAAAACAGGAGTAGTGGCGGCTTGGAAATATGGTATGCATTCAGATGCACACCATACTTCTTGCATCACTTTCACTAACAACAAGCCAATAACCATTCTTTCACACAGCACTAAACATTTGGGGTATACTACACCGCGAAAAACACAGTTTTTTCCTATTTTAGAAAACAAAAATAGGTTTATATTCTTAAAACACTAATATTTTTCCATGCTCTCTTTTCTGTTAGGGTTTTTTCCATACTTTTTGATACCGGGTTGAACTTAGGAACTCATATAATGTGATTTTAGTTTTATAAAAATGAGCAGGCTGAGAAGAGACACTCAATAACGAAATACTTCCTACTGCTTTTTATGTTGGACTGTCTCTCTCATAACTCTCCTCAAAAGTAGCACAGCATAAAAGCTCACAAGAATGTCCACACACACACACACACACACACACACACACACACACACACACACACACACACACACACACACACACACACACACACACACACACACACACACACACACACACATAGATAGCCGATGACAACATGTCCTTATCAACACCATCAGTGTTGTCAGCATATGTGTGATGAACCGTTAGAAACCTGGTTTCTGAAAGGCAAAGTTGGTCATCAAAACACCAAAACAATCTCTTTTTCCCGTGTGAGTCTTTAAGTGCGCATAACTACACAATGTTCAACAGTCCATTATGTGTGTGTATTACTCAAAGAATTTCGTAACGATCACATTTGTAGGAAATGACATTTACAGATTTGTGTACAGATGTCTCAATTGCAGAGCACACTGAACTCATATAGCCTTCTGAAGGGTCACTCCATCTTTTCCACGACCCATTTAGCTCAATGGCAAAGAGTTGGTCCATCTGTCTATACACTCCTCTTGAGGTCTTTCTTCCTTGGCCCCCCCCCTCCCGGGTCCATTTCCCTTCTCAGGGCTAATGAGGATGTTGTCTACCGGGAGCCATGCCTTTCTTCTCACCCTCCTCCAACGGCAATGGCTTGAATTTACTATTTTCCAAAGTGCTGTTTAATGATGGGTGGCAGTTTATAGGAGGTAGGAGAGAAAGACATTGATTGGCTTGCAAAACTGATTGGTGGAGATTACACTTGTTGAGCTTGCTAGCTAAAGGAAACCAATTGGAGAATGTTGGTTGTTATGTTGTTAACCTTTGTTAAAAATAAAGACAAGAATCATAAATATAGTGATAATTAAATCATGACATCACATCACCCCAGTCCTCAAAGACCTTCACTGGCTTCCTGTCTCCCACCGCATCAACTATAACATTCTGGTCCTCACATACAAAGCCCTCCACCATCTTACCCCCTACCAACCCCCACGGTCCCTCAGATCCACCGCAGTCGGTCTCCTATCCATTCCCACCTCCAAACTACGCAGTATTGGGGACAGAGCCTTCTCAGTGGCAGCTCCCAGGCTCTGGAATTCCCTCCCCGAAGATCTCCGTGATTCCCTCGCATTATTTCAGTCCTGCCTCAAAACCCATCTCTTCAACTCTGACTATCCATAAGCCCCACCCCCCCAAACCAACGTCTTCTTGATTGCCTTTTTCTGTTTTTTATTTTATTTTGTTTGTTTGTTTTGCTTGTCGTTGTCTATCCACCCTCCCTCATATTGTAAAGCGTCTTTGAGTTCCTGAAAAGCGCTATATAAATACAATTTATTATTATTAATTACCGAAGATGACTAAGGACACCTGGGAATTTTTCTTTTAGATCTGACCAAAAGTGATTTTTTTAATAAATTACTCTGAGATCAAAGGCAGAATTCTAAATAACTTTTATAAATATTTTGAAGAAGAGAAAAATGTGGAGAATAAAAATAAGAAATTCTGAGATTAAAGTCAGACTGGGGAAAAAAAATCACTTTCGGTTAGAAAAACCCTCTCAATAGATAATGATGATAGTAGACACACACAATGTTTGTATTTATGTTCAATAAGTTCAAATGAGAAAAATACAAAGACAGAAAAAAGTGAGAGTGGATTAAAGGGAAAGTATTATGGAAACACGAAGAGACTAAGAGGGCACTTTGGGCTAATGGCCTACTGCCTTGACTGGCAAAGAATATGCAGTAATCTGTTGGTTTTATGGGATTAACTGTTCAATAGCACTTCTTTGGCTTGTGCAGCTGCACACAGGTTCTATTTATAAAGCAGCTTTAGAGGAGAGGGTTATGCCATCATGGCTCACATCAGCGTTTCTAATCATTTTAGGAAAAAACAGGAAAGTGACAAAGATTTTGTTTGTAAGGGGTCGCGGCGTACAAAATAATCTGAACATGAAGGATGTTGTTTTAGTGGCAAAATCCATGCAATAATGCTCAAAGCTAGGCTTAAAATTAATGTCAGGATTTCACTAGCAAATCAGCTAAAACTGGATGAAATGCACTACAAACACAACAGCTTGTGGTAGAAAATGTGCAATAATAATGCATATATCCACTCAGAAACCTTGTTTTTTTATTTGAAGTCTCTATCACCTTCACCCCCAACCATACTCACCTTAATACTCCATAAAAAGTGCTGCTGCTGTCACCACAAAAAAGCTAAAACAAGGACGGCATGTGCCGACACCGCCTGTTAGCACATGCCTGTTCGTGCTAATGAACCATAAGCACAGATAACATAAAGGGTGTTATCCATGCATGAACCATTACATGCACACAATACTCACTGCAGACGTCAATATCTTTCTCAATTACATCACATCAAACACCATGTTGTAGTTCCCTCAGCTGTTGTACTACGGTAAAATATGTGAGTTTGTGTGTGTGTGTGTGTGTGCGCGTGTGCTCTTGAGTGAGTGAGTGGGAGTATTTTTAGTGTGTGTGATTGCTCTTCCCTACTGTGAGCTGTTGCTATGGTGACAGTATCAAACACGTGTTGTTTGTCTACTTCCAGAATTACATTTTGCACAACCCTAATGTCTTTTATTGTGAAAGAATGGGAGAAAGAGGAAAAAAAACAGAGAAACAGAATTGTCATTCAGTGACAATTATTGTTGCACCTTAATCAAGTATAAACTTTATATGAAAAAATTGCTATAAGGAGTGATTACAATTAGATGTATCAGATGGCAAATAGCACTAGAGAACCAAGTATGTTTCTCCTTGCTTTTGAAATATGAAAAGAAAGAAAGAAGTGTTGATTTTAGGAACACACCTTCTGTTCTTTGGCTGTAAGGAGGTCTTTATGTACGCGCCACAGTGCTCTGTGAAAGAGGTGCTACCCAGTTTGCTCTGAGAGGAAAGGCTTTACTGCCATCCTCTGGTGGCACGAAGAATCAGTCGTTAAGGATGCAACACATTACTGTCAGATAATCAAATACAAATGAGATATGTATTGATCTATTGGAAGGCATGGACACTGGCAGATAAAAGCCACACACACACTGCAGATGGAAGGGTTATGTGTTAAGGAAAATGCATTTTTTTCCCGTTCTACTGCAATTTCCTCTGGATAGAGAATACATGAAAAAGTGTTAATGAAGTGCAGATTCCTCCACATTGGTCTTCTGGACACTATACATTAGTGGGTGGACTCTCCCATATTTTATTGCACAGTGTCAGCATACAAAAAATCAATTTTTAATTTTGTTTGGGAAAAAATGTAGCACAGTGAGCTATGTAAAATCATTGGTGTTTTCAGAAATATGCATCCGTACAGATTATACAGAAACACACATGAACACACATTCAGAAGCACCCTGTGTCCCCTTGTAACAGCACACATGGCTATTTATTGATCCTGTCCTATTTGGTATTCATTATTGGCACCCTATATGACCTGACCACCTCACTCTCAGTCCATTGCTTATTTCCAACCTTTTGTAGGCTATTATTTCCTCCCTTTCACTGAGATGACCAGAAACCCTGTTCATTACAGCCAGGCCAATATTAGACTTGCGAATATCCGCCTCTTCTTACAGTCTGTTTCTCCGTGCCTCTGTCTTCTCTAAAGTGCAGCCATTTATAGAGCCCTTCTTAACCCTGCTATATGCCTTCTTATCCACAGGAAAATGGCACAAAAGTGTGGATGAGATCAGTCCTTAAACAGCTTAATACAGTAATACATGGACTCTTAAGAACATGGCATTTGGTGTTCAAGTGAAAATGCTGGATTTCTGAAATGTCTTTATAAGTTCACTGAGAGTGTATTGAAGGAGCCGCCATTTCTTATTTAGAATATGGTGAATTCTATACTTTTAGCCCATCATATATTCAGTGTATTTTAGGCATGGCACGGTTTTGGTGAAAAAACCGAACCGTACGGTTTGCTTGCCACGGTGCGGTGCGTCTGTGCACCGTACGGAGTCCACGGTTTTTTTTTTTTTTTTTTTTCTCCAGACGTTCGACGTTGCATTGTAGCCTAATGCCCGTATGTTACCACGTGGTTTTCATTCGCGCGAAAGAAGCGAAAGCTAAGAGGTCGAGGTGTGTCAGCGTGTACAAACATGGCAAGTGGGAGTGGAGAAGGCGGGCCGCCCAGGCCGGAGATAGAGGATGCTCCGGGGTTGTTTAAATCAGGTGTGTGGGATCATTTCGGATTCCCAATCACATACGATGATACTGGCAATAAAAACGTCGATCGAAGTATTACAATATGCAAGCATTGCAAAACTCGCATTGGCTACGCTAGTGGAAACACTTCCAATATGTCCGGACATTTACGAAGACTTCACCCAAGTGTGTCCGTAGAGGTGAGGAGAGGAGAGCCAGCCAAAAAAACATTCACAATCAGTGCGGCATTTAAACAGCCTATGGCTGGGGACACAGCCAAGGTGAAATCAATTTCCAAAGCTATTGGTATATTCATCGCAAAAGACATGCAGCCCTACAGCGTGGTGGAGGGTGAAGGCTTTATGAATATGGTGAAGGTACTGGAGCCGCGGTACGTCATGCCCTCTCGCAGATACTTTGGCACCAATGTGATACCCAAGTTATATGACGAGACAAGGGAGGAAATAGTGACAGAGTTGTCTTTGGCATGCCACGTAGCTCTGACGACGGATGGATGGACTTCTAGGTCCACGGAAAGTTACCTGACAGTGACTGCCCACCACATTAATCCCCAATGGGAGTTACGAAGCTGCGTATTACAAACGCGCCCAATATACGACAGCCACACAAGCGAATTTCTTTCCAAAAAGCTACGATTTTTTTACAACACAGGCAAGAAGCACAAAGCCTTTCCAAGATATAATTCGTGAAGAGGTCACTTCATACAAGGAAACAGGCTGCATCTCTGTGGATGAAAATCCCCTCGCATGGTGGAAGACCAACGCACGTATCCCCATGTAGCAAAGTTGGCACAACGTGACCTGGCTGTCCCAGGTACATCTGTGCCAAGTGAGCGGGTTTTTTCCACAGCAGGGGACATTGTAACTGCAAGTAGGTCTCGTCTCTTGCCAGAAAATGTTGACAAACTCATTTTCATGCAGAAGAATATGAGAATTAAGTGAAAGGGGGAAGGCTGTTTTAAACAGTGCAGTGTTTGGTTCTATTGCAATATTTTATACTGATTGTGTCTGTGTGTATTTTGTTCGAAATTTTGTTAATATAACAGTGGCACTGGCACTTTAAGTTTAGATACCAAATCCAGCCATATGTTTCAAAGCACTGCACTTTAATTTCAAGTGAAAAAAATACATCCTCACTCTCAGGGATTAGAAGAGTTGTTGATTTTGTTTTCTGTTAGGCTGGTTGGATGGTGGGCTCATATTATGTTTACGGCCTCATGTTCTCATAGGCAATTGTGTTCGCCTGTTCAAAGGACAGCAAACATTCCTGACACTTATTTTGAGTAATAAAGTAAAACATGTTGAAATCATCCATGTCTTCCCTCTTGCTCTATCAAAATACTACCTTTCTGAGATTGTTAAAACAGTGTGCTTAGAGTCAATTGAAATTCAAGTTTGTGCATTATTATTACATTATAACTATAATTTTATACCCTTTTAAATGCTGTATCCTAAACTATGGTTAGTAATAGCATCTGCCTAAGAATATTCTCAGAGACAGGGCTCCTGTTACAAACTGGCTGTTACCAGAATGGCAAGGACCAAGTTGTAATGCATTGCTAAAGGCACTGTGTGATGTCATAGAAGTGTTGTGCTGTGGTAGTAAAATCTTTTCAGTGACTATTACAGTGTTCCACTGGTGTAACGGCGTGTATTATGGGGCTACGATAAAAAAGAAAAAAAAACACCAAGAACCGTACAAAACCGTAAACCGTGGACCTCAAACCGTGATACACCGTGAACCGTGAGTTTTGTGATCCGTGCCACCCCTAGTGTATTTGTTTTTTTTGCTTTGGCTTGAAGAGGCCCTTTTATGTTTTTTGGGGTTTACCCTCCCCCGTAGTGAGTTATATAGCTTTTTGTGCATGTAAATGGTTGCCTCCATTGGACAGTTTTGTTTACTTCTGTAACATAATGACAGCACTACTGTATGTCACACTGGCGCTTCTGTTGGACCACCAGTCCTACACAAGGGGCGGGACTCTCTAAGCAGTTGAAGAATCACATCAAAACTGGCCAACTAAGCAAGCAGAGCAGACTGGGCTCTGGTTTCAGACAGATGGTGAGAAGAGGTGCTGCAGCACAGGCAGAATGAAAACACATATAAAACTTCACATTTGAGAAGCTAAAAACAGAACGTGATTTTCATTGTTGCTTATAACATGAAGATTGTCACACTACTTCTAATTAACTTCTTCCCAATCACTTAATCAACTAATTGTTTCAGTTTATTATAACAATTAATTCAGACTCATTTGTTGAACACATACTAAAACTGGCAAGCATGATTTTTACTATATTAATTCAAACTTTGCCAACTTTTGTCAACTCAAGCATGTCTAATGTTTGCAGGTGATACAGTCCTTTAAACCAAAGATTTCATTTTATTTGTTGAATGCTGTCAGGAAGATTCATGGCCTCACAGCAGCACTATTTCTTAGAGAGAAAAAAAGATTATCCTGTCCATCCAGGTTGTGGAATGAACAGCTTATTCACGCGTGTGACATGAGTGTAAAGGGGATATTAAGATCGACTGCTGCTAAGGTGCAAAGTCGGCAGTAATGCCGGTCCAGTATCGGCTTGTGCAGGTAAATAAAGAGCTGATCCACAGAGCTCTCAATATATATCCTCGGTGTTAGGTCCTCATGTCAAACCTCACTTATGGCCGGCAGTGAGTGAAAGAATAAGAACAAAGATTCAAGCTGTCAGAGTGATGCTTCTCTGCAGGCTGCTGGCACATTCTCTGCAAGAGGGCCAGACGTTAAGAAATCCAAGAGGACCTGCATGTTGAGCTGCTCCTCAGCACTGAGTGGAGCCAGATGAACCCGGGCAAAAATGCGTCTCCCTTTGGACATAAAACAAGTAAGACAAAAAAAAAACGGGAAGGTTTTCATCTCTCAGGTGGCCTGGAAGAGAAATGTGATTCCCTGAGAGCAGCTGGATGAAGTCGCCACCAAAATGACATTCTGCTTGTTTTGCTTGCCCTTGTTTTCCCCCACAGCATAACCCTTATCTGGATGAGTGGCAACAAAATGCATGGGTGGATAGTCAAAAACTCTTACCAATGTGATGGTCAAAAGGCTGAACATCAGTTCATGTCATTTTGACCAACACACGGTAGCCCTAGCGGAGAGTACTTGAGAATGAAATGGAAAGAACATTTCACTGGCCCTTTATATTCTATTACTGAAAACAAGAAAAAATCCATTTTTACTAGAGCAAGTCTGTCTCAATCACAACAATTTCACACAAACGCACTCATACACTTTGGCATATGTCTTTGATCATGTGATGAGACTAGGTAATTTAGTGTCTTGCTTTGTCACTTAGGGTGTCAGGACCGGTTGCATAGTTAACACTGTATCTTTCAGCCCAGAGCATCAGACTCTCTCTGGTTCCCATTCCCATTTTAGCCCATGTGAGCAAACCCAGCCCTCACTGGAATGATATGTGAACTTTGCTGGATGAGGCATAAGATAGCAGTATATGAAGTTTTCTGATCATTTACTGTAAGCTGAACTAAACTATTTGTAACGGCCCAAAACACTGACATGACGTTCAGGGATTAGAAAGTTGGCAGTCAGTCGAGAGTGACCATTGTTTCATATGTATGTGTGTTTTGTCACTATATTTGAAATGAGTAGGTTAGCTACGTTAGCTAACCAGTTTACAGCAGACACTGCAATAATATTGGAAGGAATCGTGTGATGACGTTGTTGAAGATTTTAAATGTTTAATTTGCATGTGTTTTGGCACATTTGTGTGATTTTATTTAGATGGTTTTTGAAGATCCAGAGCGGTTCTCCTAATGGAAGTGTTTTGGTATCAGCAACCATAATATAAAAATGAACATGGATCAGGTTCGCTAACATTGAGAGCCCTTCTTAACCCTGCAATTTGCCTTTTTAACCACGTGAAATAGCACCAAAGGGTGGAGGAGATTAGTCCTCAAACAGCTTGAGATATTGTTCGTATCACAAAACATTAGCATATCCCTTCAGTAACACATGGACTCTAACGAACATGGCATTTGGTGTTCAAGTGAAAATGATAGATTTATGAAACATTGACATACTCAAAGAGGTCCCCAGACCCGATTGTGCCCTACAGCTTTAAGTTACATCTTTAAAAGCATTTTAGCAAATAATTAAATAAAGAACTTGAAAAAGAATATGAAAATAGAAAGATGAATTAATTAATCAAAGTTGCACGTGTATTTGGCAAATTGCACCTAGTTACATCCCATCACTGTTTTTGTGTATGCAAATGTGTGCGTGCTATATGTCTATACAAGTCAGCCCACCCTGGCACAATCCCCCAAATCTTGTAAATACAAAACACAAATAAATGCTCCAAAACAATCATTACACCATGCAGAGGCAGGCTGAATACAATGTATGAATATAAACAAAGAATGCTGAAACATAATCTTAAGCCCACATTCAGACACAATGCCATGCCTCCTTAGAATATCATTTAAATGCATTGAGCTCTCATTCTGAGAATACATTAATGTGACAAAGCCATACACAACACAAGGCTATTGGTACATACCAAAGTCATTAAGATCTCTGGAGCTTCAGGCCACAATTAAGACTATTGTGGCCTCTTGTTATCATCCTCACAAAAGCTACCATCTGATTGGAGCAGACATATCCAATCCTGCGGCCAGATTCTTTTCATAAAGAGGGCCAAGACCTCTGCTCAGTTATTATCGCTGAAAGCACCTACTCTGTGTGTGTGCTTGTGTGAGTGTGCTGGGTGTTACAAGTGAGGGACACTAGGGAAACTTGGTGTGCCTCATAATAACCCAAGGATGTGCGTCCTTCCAGAATAAATTATTTCCAAACTAACTATCTTCCTTCAAAACAGAGGACATTCAACTATGCGAATATCTACAGTGACTTGAGCTCATTCAGTGGGTGGACCCTTCCTGGACTGCCAGACAATGTCTTTCTGAAAGACAGAAAAAGTTGAGATCACACACTATAACTATAACAAGTGCACCTAGTCACTGTGAGGTGGCCCATTGGTTTGTTGACAATAATGTGTTGCCTCCAGTTTGTCATTTTGGCCATTGATTCCATCTTGACTTATCCGCGCCATCTTGGTTTTGGGCATTCGTGATCTTGTTTGTCATCATCATAATTGTATCCGACCGTTTCCATCTTGGTTTTGGGCAGTCGTCACCTTTTAAGTCTAGCGTCTTTGTCTTGTCTTTCGGCATTCTTTGTTTTTGGTGGTCCTCATCTTGGTTTTGGGCAATTATCCTTTTGCATTCTCCTGCTGTCATCATCTTGGTTTTGTCCATCGCCATCATCATTTGGGCATTATTCATATAGATTTTTTTTTGCCTGTCAGCATGTAGCTTTATGGTTGTCCTCTTCCTGTGGCAAGAGGTTTTGGAACTAAATGAAACACTAAACAATACATTTTTAGGCTACCTAGGCTGACACAAAACAACCAAACTGCTTTATCATCTATTAAACTCAACAACAAAAAATGCAATTAGAAAAGAATGTCAGTTTAAGGCACTAACCCAATGGGCTTTTTGCAGTCTAAGGTTGATTCTTAGTTGGCGACAGAAAAACTGTGCTTGCGTAATTGCCACATTTAAATAATTAACCAAAATGACCCCAAAACAACAAAGCAGCACACTGTTGCAACATTCACACACCACTAATAATTATAAGTGTGGAGCAAAAAAAAAGAAAGAAGTAGTAATCAACCCTATTGATTTTTTTTTCGAAAAGGTTCCATCCCCTGTAGTCCACAGCCCTAGCAAAGTAGCAGTGTAATTTCCTAATAACCGCACGCTATTAGATGAAATTACAGAGGTTTTCAAAGATCTCCCCTGCACCCACCTTCACCTCCACCACACCCGCTTCCCCAATAAAAGTGCTGCCTGGTCATTTTGGCCGCATTACCTGTCTGCTCTCGTATAATAATGTAATTATCCGGTGACCGGCTTAATAATCTTGCCGAATTACATCGTGACCTCTGTCTGTGTGGCTTGCTTTCACAGCTCGTCACTCCGAGGGGTAATGGGGAAAGTCTGAACCCAAATGATCTATGTCTGATGAACCAGTGAGTGCAAGCATGCACATAATGGACACAAACATGCTCAAGGGCAGTGAGGACATAAAGTGAAAATACACAAATATGGATTTTATGAAGAGAATTGGGGAATTTATTAAGTAAGTTGTTATGATTTTTTTCCCCCAGAGTTGCAACTACAAGGGCTGACATCTTCTTGACTTTTCCCATCAGATTTTGCTTTAAACCTTTTTTTCCCCCTTTCAACTGCAGCAGCATTGTCATCTAAAACCTGACACTAGTGCGTCTCCGAGGTAGAGACTTATATGTTATTTAAGAAAATAAGACATAAGAGATGGCAATATGTCAGGGGGGAATCATGAAACGGAATAGAAAAGCTGCATGATGGTGCGTATAGAATATCTGTACCCAACCACAATGGATTCCATCTGGTCTGTAATTCTACACTGGAGTCTTTACAGCAGCATGACGCATGGTCAGTTACATTTGTTGAGATAGAATCTATCATTGATACTTATTCTTTTTTTTTTTAATCTCTAATCCTTTGTCCGTGTGTGACTTTTGTATTTGCTTTAATGTTTTACAAAGGAAGGAGTCAGGACAGGAGCCCACCACCTTAATGTGTCATTATCGTAAAGGAGTGTCTGATATTGAGTGATAATTATGTGACTTTGCCAGACACATTCGCCAATTGCAATATTCAGTCTAATGTCCTTTTTTCAAAGGTTATTCATACAGCAAGACATTTAACCATTAGATAACAGACATTTCAACATTCTATAAAACGCTATATCTTTTTCATTTGAACAAATCCCATGAAAAAGCCAAACCATGCAACAAATTGAAATTATTTTAAAAGAAATGCCTGTAACAATACCCCAAATTGTTATACAATTAATTTTTAAATCTGACCGGATGATGGGGTAGAAAAGCAGAATAAAACACATTTCTGCTATTTGGAAAAGATGATTCAAATAATACAGCGAACAATATCCATTCTGGTTGAACTAATCATCTCTATTCACCAAATGCAACCAATAATGAAGGGGCCCATTGCTTTATATTAATGGTGCAGAGTGCAATACATGTGGCAGCTAGAGAGCTCCATTGTCCAAAAATATAGAACACACTACAGGAAAGGAAAACCCCCTAAAGGCCAACTTCAGTCGAGTGTCAACATTTTTGCAGATTATTTTTCTGCAGATCAGCAAGTCAATGAAAAGACCAAGGCTCATTGCTGTAAACCTTGCACCTGGCATGGATACACTTGCTACCAGGCAAAAAGAATACAATATGGCTATAGCGTGTGGCATTTGTGTGCTGGCAGCATAACCAAACAATATGTGTAAATGTTTTTAAGAGGACGCATGCCATAAAAAAAAAAAAAGGAATACTGAAGAAAAGATAAAACACAAACGTAAGTTGGAAGAAAATCAAAGAGACATAAGGATAAAGTAAGAAGTTGAGAGAAGAAGACAGAGATTAAGAATGCTGAGTGGAAAATAACCCCCTTTTGCCCCTGTTGAGATGACAAGACTAGCAGACAGCAGCATCAAAGCAGGTCAGAGGAAAGCGGGCTTGGACACAATATCAAAGCTCTCAACAAAGGGCACCAGAAGAGAAGACAAGAGCTGGAGTGGCAACAAAGACGCAGACATAAGAGTATGTGTGTGTGTGTATGTTTAACAAGTATACGTTTACAAGTCTATGCATGTCTAACAACTGTTTCTGGTCTTTGCACAGCCACAGCTGCATGTAGAGTAAGTGTATGTTGTGTTTGCATATGTTCCTGTGTATGTGTAAAATCCTGGAGTGCTGACAGCGCAAACACATCACTGCTCTCCTCTCTCTTCAATGTGCAGACAAGCCCTTGGCAGCCCGACATGTCCGAGCATCAGAAAAGGGAGGCTACCAAACACAGATGGTCAAAAGCGGAGATGCTGGAGAAAATAAAGAGGTTTGCGGCTCACATAGGTGGCAGTCTGCCAAAATGCCAACAAAGCCGGGTCTGAGAGGTCCAACCAACAATATGTTTAGTTAGATATGAGGATGTTAAGTGGTTTGGTGGCCAGATTTCCCCACAAGTGTTTTTTTCTTGATTTTTTGCATGGATAAACTCAGACATGTGGTAGAGATTTTGAGCAGGATTTTAACCCATAACGTGATGAGAGGGTTGAGGTATCTATTGAAAACTGAGTACAAAGGCTTTCGCAAACTTTCGGGCCTTGGCGGACAAAAAGAACAGGGTATTAAAGTTGTTGAAGCTAAAGCAAAATTCTTAGCCATACCCCCCAAGTGAATCCATTTCATTAAGTGAATTCTAGTTCTAGGTGTTCATTTTGTAAACTTATTCAAGCGGGTTTCGTAGCAATGTGTTTCAATGGCAATCTGTACCTTTAAATATACTTGTTTTGGGGGATTGTCGGTGTTTTATTCTTAGAACGACACTCTCAGAGTGTGTTTTCACTTCATGAAAGTTACTTCTGTCACCTTAAAAGGTGTTGTTTAGGGCTTGTGAAACACTGACAAAAATTGCTAATCAAGCTAGCTCAATCGTTAGCTGGTAACTTAACATTTGCAATGCTTAAGGTACCTGGATCTACCGGGCTTTCCTCTTTTCCTGCTCCACATTCTCATCCAAATATGGCCTCTTAGGGTTACAAGAAAAATTCAATATCTTACCAATTCTTAAATACAGTTTATGATTAAATATATGCTGTTACATGGCATTTTATTGTATGATTTTGCAGGTTTGGAACTAAAGGTCAGAATGATTAGCAAAGTGTATTTCGACTATAATAAAATAAGGGAAATTGTCTGACTTTTTTTTAAAACGTGTTTTAAACGGTGGAAATTTCTGTTATATTCCAATTTTAAAAAGAGAGTAACCTGAAATAAATCACATTGATAAGTATAATTTTCCCATCGCACAAAGGTAAGGCTTAACTGGCAAATTATCAGATGGTTGGTGAATGTGAAGATTGGCACCATAATCCCTTCTCTCTGTTTTAATCTCTCAGACAGTTTCCTGCCCACACCTCAACATGGGTGAAATTGCTTCACCTCCCCTGTAAATAGTTGAACTGACTGAGGGATCAGGACCTTAGAGAGCCAGTGGTTACAATGAGCAAAACACCTGCCGCCTTCTCCCTCTCTCTGTCTCTCTCTTTCTGTCTGTCTTTCTTACCTTCATGTATGTTTCTTTTGCAGGCATAGTGTGTTCCACTACAGTAATACATGTTTCTTATTCTGTTCTACTACAACGTATTATTTATTCCATAAGAGTTAGAAACATATTCATATATAATCCATTTATATGTGCCTGATGAATGGCCCATTTAAATAATAAGACACATCTGAACTCTCAGGGTGGGATCCTATTCATACCATAACATAGAGTTTATAGGGCGCCAGTTCTCCTATTGTGACACAAATAATTCCAGTCGATGGTAATTTAAGCCAATTTTGAACATGTCAATTAAATCTCATTATATGCATTTAAATTTGGGCCATAATTATTAAAACCCTGTTAACCTGCTTAAGCAAAAAATAAATATTTTTTTCTGCCACTATTAAGGAGTCATTAGTGATTAAATGACATTACATTTAATACACTGCCCGGCCAAAAAAAAGGTCACAACCCTGTAGGGGCAGTGCTATGATCTGGGGTGGCTGCAGTGGGTCTGGTCTAGGTTCAGCAACGTTATGAGCCAAAAGAAGAGGTCAGCTGACTATAGCTGAATGACCAGGTTATTCCATCAATGGATTTTTTCTTCCCTGATGGCACGGGCATGTTCCAAGATGACAATGCCAGGATCCATCGGGCTCAAATTGTGAAAGAGTGGTTCAGGGAGCACGAGACATAATTTTCACACCTGGATTGGCCACCACAGAGTCCAGACCTGAACCCGATTGAGAATCTTTGGGATGTGCTGGAGAAGACTTTGCACAGTGGTCCGAATCTCCCGTCATCAATACAAGATCTTGGCGAATAATTAATGCAAGACAGAAATACCTTTTGTGACATTGCAGAAGCTTGTGGAAACGATGCCATTTTATTCAGTTAAAACTAAATAAAATACAAAATAAAAGAAGTTCAAATTAGCAGTTAGAAAGATAAATATCTTTAAAGAATTACTATGGACTAACATAATACGTTGTATTACAAGCTGGCTCCTTCTTGCAACAAAAGACAAGTTTAACCAGAAGTTTGCCAAAACGATCATAGAATACTATTTGCGAAGAGTAATAAGGAGTAATTGCTTTTATATCATTAACATTTAAATTAATAATGATTTTTATAAAGTTTCCCCCATTTTTCCCAGCAAACTTGGACGTTATCCTCAAATTGGGATTTCATATTTAGTGAAAGTGTTCTTCTGTATGTATTCTGATATGTGTGACTGAAATCACTTGTAGCTTTTAGATCATACCGTATGTGGAAACACCTCCAAGTCCTACAGTCAGTCCATGCCCAACTCAGTCGATTTGTGAATATCACTGTTTGTTGTCAGGATTTTTCCCAGCAAATGAAAAATTGTGAAACCTAACGCAAATAGGCAAAGGTGTATTAGAAGGGTAATAATATGAAACGACATCAAGTAACTCCTGTTGGTGCTACATAATGTGAAAGGGTGAGCCACCGGAATCTAAAGATAGTCAGAAGTCCATATGAGAAAAAGTAGGAGGTCATACTTGTATGGGAGAAGTATTTACAGTGGAGTTTGTGTGGAGTGGAGGTGAGGTTAGAAGCCTTGAGGGACAATGGAAAGGAGAAATGCATGCTGGATAACAAAAGTGCAACAGGGAGTCAGAGGAGAAATATGAAACTGAGAAGCGGCAGGTTGTAGTAGACAGGTTAGGGTGGGGGGTCAGGGGCGAAGTAGACTAGGTAAGTGAAGGAGAGGGAACAAATTGAACGGGAGGAAGAAAAAGGGGAAGAAATACTGGAAGAGACAGATAGGATAGTGGTGAAGACAGAGGCACTTAAAGATAAGGGTGGAAGAGAGGGAGACAGACAGTGAAAAAGGCGAGAGTAAATTGACTGCCGCATGTCACATGGAAACAGTCCCTAATTGGACAATCAGCCGACCGAAGATTGAGCCTGCCGTTTTCTCTGACACCACCAAAGCACCTGTACCACACTGACAGCCACACACACACACACACATCTTCAAACATAACACCTGCCACCATTACCACCTCTTCATCTTCTCCCTCCATTTCTGACATGTACTTTTACCAAAGATCTCTGACAGCAGGGAATTGACAAAGAAGGGACAGAAGAGAGGGATGTAGTAGAGATGAAGAGAGAATACTTTCTGGGTGTAAGGTGGGAGTAAGTCATCAGCTTCACAATTCGGCAGCTCCCACCAGCTGGGTAACCTTAGCCTGTAATGTTAAGGAATATAGAAATATAGAACATGTAACATTTCAAAGAATAATGTCCTTTCCTAAAAAAGGTGTCATGATATATTTTGGGAGAACGTGTGGGAAAAATGTCCTCTACAAATCAAGAGGGTAATGCAGGATTTTGTAATAATTTTAGTAGGAGTTATTCAAATGTATTATAAAAAAATGATTTTGTATGTTAGGGTTATAAACTACCCTTCTGAGCAGTTGGGGGCAGTGTAACAAATCGTAAACACAACAGTCGTGTATTATCACACCATGATGTTGTTGTGGTCAATATAATATAATATATATGATTATTATATATTATAAGAGTGGCCTGTGTGCAAATTGAAAGAGCAACATTGACATTTATTTGGAGCAAGCCTTTCTTAGTAAGGCAACTTATTAGATCCTCAATAGGGCTTTTCTGTAATGTGGCGCCCTCTAGTGGCCATAGTAATACAAGTGGGACTACAGGAAGAAGTCAGGTGACGTAATATAAAGGGCGACAAAGACCGCATCGAGACAAACAGGATTTTTACCCAGAAGACCCGTTTGTGGACCGTGTAAAACATAATTTTGTCAATTTGAAGTATTTTAGCTAAAAAGAAAGTACAATATTAGTACGTTACCTTCTACATAGTTCTTTTTCACGTGTTTAAAGCGGAAACTGCCCCACAATGCCAAATAATACTCTATCGTAGAGTGATAATATTTGAAGGACGCATGTCTAAAACTGCCTCTTTGCAACTGTTTCATCACATTTAATAGGCTGTCTTTTTTGGGAGCCATTGGACAAAGGACCCTTTTCCCAAGTTTAGGAATAAGAATGTATTGTTTGGACTTGTGTTTTCTCAATATGTTGAATATAAGGCAAATGCTAACTTTTTCTGTTACTGTAGCTCTATTTTTAGTCTTTAATATCCATCTCTGTAACATTTAAATGCTTAACTTTATTCGGCAGCTATTAGTTAGCTTTAAAGTGTATGAGCAAAAGACACTACATGCTGCAAAGCTTTTTTGACATTATCATATCACTATGATGATTTTCCAGACTCAATTCCATTTAAACCATCCCAATTTTCAGAGAGAAACATCTCTGGTGAAACCACTTTACTAAAACAAAGCTTACTTTGTGAAATCTGTGTCAACCTTAGTGTTGCCATTAGCTGCTGTTTGTCTCTGGCCTAGTATATAATACCTGTGCAACCCAAAATAATGGGCAGAAATGGTGGTTTTGCATTATTTCAACTTTAAAAAGGAATGTTAAATAACCAGATTGATACGGAGGAGTGATAGGAAATGCATAAACTACAAATCAAAAGATAATGTGAAGTAATGTCCATACAACTGGATTAAAAGGAAGCAAAACAATGTCAGAAAGCTGCAACCTCACAGCAAACTCTGTTTTATTCCAATGATTGGCATTTTCTCTTCTCAGCCTCACCTAACTTGAACATACCACCTACCCAGTTAAGAACAGGGGAAGTTAAAAAGAGAAAGCATCCAGATTACGAAGAATAATGAGCAAACCATTAATACAAGAGATCTAACTTACTGGTGACATCTCAATCTGAATATGGGCCCCAATCCATACCAATGAGAACAAGAGATAACATAGATTGCCATTTCATTCAGAACTATCATACCTATTTTCCTAAATGTAAACAGAGCCCAGCCCCTTCCTGTTGAGAGGCCATGATTAGGCACACCTTTTTGCACTTACCTGATTGAGATTGCCAATGAAATCCAACATCGAATGTGATCCAACAAACATCCTTTGAACACTGAAAATAACTATTTAGCAGACAAAAGAAAAACACTTAATGTTGGGTTACAGGGTTTTGCGAAAAGGGAACACACAACCTTTCTATATAGCAGGAGCTGACAGATCCCAGCAAAATGTTTCACTTTTTAAAACTTTTTGATATGTGAAATACACTTTTATACTAGTTTTTGTGTTCTCTTCTCCCATGGAGGACTCAAACTATACCTATACACCAAACTGATTCATTTGCATGCACTGGACCTTTAGGAAAACACAACAAAATGTAGTTTTAAAAAGTATAATTTCTATTTTAGTCTGACTTTACCAAAGTGATAACGCATGCACTTTGTTTTCTGTGATGTAAAAGAAAGGTACACAAGTTTTCTCCTGTCACATTCTTAACAAAGCCTTGTTTGCTACCACCAGTGGGCCAAATGAAACACATGGAACTGTATCATTACCACATTTACCAAACTTGATGTAAGCTTCTGTAACCACAGGCATTGTCAAATTCAGAAATGGCTGAAATCCTAGAAGTTGTAAAATTGTAAATTGCACCCTTAAAAAATGCAATAATAACTCAGTAACTTGAACAAGTAATAAAATGTCCTAGTATTACATTTACACAAAAAAAAAAAAGCCCAGAGTTTCTATTGCTAAACATGGAATCAAATGTAGGTGCTTTCAGTGTTCAATTAAAAATGTACACTACCCATAAAAAAATGTTACATAATCAGTTTTGGTGCAAAAATGACATTACTTAAAAATGATGGTATCAATCAGGACATGTTATTACATTTGTGCAGGTTTATTACATTTTGGAATAAGTGTGAATTTGATATCATTTTACAGAAATGATTGCATGTATTATGCACACTGTACAAGCTAAGACTTATTTTTAGTGTGCTGCTGATGTTTACAAACCCAACAGTAGAGTTCCATTATATTTTCACCATTCATGTCTGAAATAGGCCATGACATTTTTCTACAGGTTTAAATAATGCAACATCGCTGAGCGAGCATGTTCGACATGTGCTCATACTGGGAAAAACATCACAGATATCTCGACTATTGTCTCTGTACGACACAAAAACATGTCCAAAATAGCTTCGACTTGATGAATATACACAACACCATGCTCGAGCTGTAGTACAGAATGAAGGATGCTCAACAAAACAATAGAGAGGCGTTGTAGTGAGGTTGTTTGATTCTTTTGCTATGGGGAACACAGTAACAGACACACATATGCTGACACATGCACGCACATTGGTGAGAGTTCTTGGTAGAAACACAGCAGTACAAGCAGACCCAGAGTTGCTGTGATCTCTGGATAAATGGCCTCTGGTATCATTTTACTCCTCTGAATGTGCGAACACACACATGAACACACGCACACACAATGGATCTCCATACAGCGCCAAAGGTTGACGAATAATTTGAAAATACTAAGCATACGCACAGATTCATTCCCTCTGCTATCACACACACACACACACACACACACCAAAGGGAGATGAATTACTGAGTAGATCCGATCTGACGTAACCCATAGTGGAAGTAGGTCACATGGGGGGAGACAGGTCATCAGGGAAATAACAGTGCAGTTGCACTACCTTTCCCTCTGTATCCCACTCTCAGTATCATTGTCTTTTTCCTACTCCACACTCATCCTTCCTATCCTTTTTATGTTTCTCTTCCTCTTATAACACCCGTGATTTTACCAGCAGGTCTTCTAAGCAGCATGTTGCCTAAGCTGAATTCAAAATGTTTCAATATAGAAAAACTACGTACAACAATTGCAATTCAAAAAGTTTTTTCCTCATGACATTTAGTAAAAAAACTTGTCTTGGTTCTGTTCTAAAACTCAAGAACCATATTAACAAAATAAGCATTTGGTCAGCGCAGAGCAAAGCCAATGCACGTGCACTTTGGATGGTACCTTTTCCTGATTTGGGATTTTTTTTTTTTATCTGGTGTGTTCAAGAACTTTAAGTTGTAATCTGTAAGCAACATGGATGCTTTAAAAACAATGAGTTGCATTTGACGGTTAGAGCACAACACGGAGCAGGATGGTCCCAAATCTAGGACACAGGAGGACTTAACAGAAAAATAGCGTTAATTCTGGTAATCAAGGCTAGGAAACATAACTTACCAAAGGATGTGTCTGAAAGAAACTAAACAGAAAACCAGCAGTTAAAATACAGGCTGAACAAATGAGGGGTAAAAGTTCAGGTGTACAAGAGGATAGGTGGTTGTAGGGCTGATGGGGAACAGTTGAAACTAATAGGGCCAGGACAGGCAATCAAAAAAGGCAGGAAAACACACAGAGACAGGAAATACAAAGACCACTACCATGACAAAAACTTCCATATCTGTTTCCAATGTGATTCTGGCTTTAGTGGGCTTTCATACAAATTGTTCCAGCTGAGACACATTTCTCTGACTGTTCTGACCCTACATGACCACGGCACAAATATGTTAATGAAAGTGAAAGATAATTAGTTTAATCACCCCGTGATTCCGATCCGCTTTTGAATGAGTTCTTCCTTGACCAATTCAACACCCTTTCAATTGTCAAAAAACCATGTTAATGTTATTGGGATCACTTGCCTTTTCTTATTTTCAAATCTGCCTTTTTTAAGCTTCTTTTACCTTTACAGGTAAAATGTCAACAACTTCAAAGACCAAAGCCATAGCTATGTTTATGTAAGAGTAATAAGGCCAGGTCAGAAAATTAAAAAAGGAAAGAAAGGGAGTAAAAACAGACATGTTCTGGCACTACATGAATGCAGCACAAATCCTGGAACGCCAATCAAAGTGAAACATATTATGTGTACCCACCCTGTGATTCTGATCCACTCCTTAATGGGTTCTGCATTTCACCAAGTTTCATGAAAATCATGCTAGTAATTTTATAGCGATCAATTTTCTCAAGTAATTTTCCACCAAAAAATCAAATTTTCCAAATGTGAAAGCATATCTCTCATATCTCTTTTTATACCTGCCCTAAAAACACACCATTTCCCGGAAGCTCCAACATCCTCAAGGGTTAAATGTCATCAGTTTGACAGGCTGAGGCCATGTCTATGTAACACTGTCTGGACACATTTTTCTAGACATCAGAGTCAATATCTGACCTTTGAAGAGAGGAAAGGAGAAGGAGTATTTTATGAAAGATACCAAATTAATCACAAAGGATTACGATTTTAATGGCAGGTTATGTTGAAGGTATTGATTTGTCTTGAAGTATGGGGTAGTGAAACCCCAGGAACGTGTGACTTTTCCAAATGAAATAACCCTTCAGTGAAAGATAGCATTGAGTTACAGGACTTCTTCTCTCTGTCGGGCCCCGTACGCATTGTCTGGGTTTTTGGTTTCTTCCAAACAAACATGACCCTTTGCTCTTCTCTATCTCTCTTTCATGCATTTTTAAACTACAGGAGCAACCTGAACCTGAATCAAAACCCATCCTCACCCTCATTATTCTGTCTTTATAATATTTTTTTTACTTTAGCATTATTTATATTTGCCCCTGTATAAAGTTACAACCCAAGCAGAACCTCTCCTCCTATTCAAACTGACACATACACACACACACACACACACACACACACATACACGTACCCTAGTGTGACTGTCTATACGCATGCAGTAATTAAGCCATCTGGATATCAAACTAGCTAGCTTAGCCTCGGGGTGGAACGGCAGCAGTGGTGTGGTGTTGTGTGGGAGTGTGTGTACATTGCATTCAATGTGTATGTGCGGTGTGTCTATATGATGTGGCATAAGGCCAAGCTTCTGGCTGCAGCAGCGAGATTCTCTCTTTACTCTCTATCACTCCGCACTAATCCAATTGTCCAAAGCGAGGGAGGGAGAGCGATGTACAACTGGCTGCTCTCCAATTGTAAATGGGAAGCTGGATGGGGATATCTATTAGTGTGAGAGAAAAGCAAACACACATGAAGGAGACCCACACTGACACGCCCCACATGCACTTAAACAAGCACTCTTTCATACACTCGCAAAAAGAACATCCCAAGTCCTGATAGCATGAAATCAAAGGGGACAAAAACCTGCAGTTGCATAAAATAAGATGCAATTAGAATGACAAAAAGACTCAGCCTTAGCATTTTTCTCTGCCTCTCTATAGCTCTTCAGCAGCCCCTTGTAGATGGGATGGCAGTATCTTCAGTGCAGTGTTGAGAGCATACCCCCTGTTGGTGGAATACAGATCCCACAGTGCCATCTGCTGGACAAACCCTTCTCTAATGAAATGCAGTCACTCGTAATGGTACACATAACACATTGAATGTTAAGTCGTGCATGTAGATGATATGTATATTGTTAATGTACATACACTCATAACGTATAACCTACCTGGAAAAGTAACATTGTTGCAGTATTTGTCAAACTACTTGGTTAAAAATGTGAAGAGAAAAGTATAAAACGCAAGAAAATCAACCTAATTGTATTATATATATATTAAAAAGACTTGCGTTTTTCCAGTGATTTTCCGGATCCAGAACAAAATCCCACAGTGAGGAATTCACATTGTAAAAGCAAGGGCACAGTGCAGATACAGGGCAAATCAAATGTTGTACACTTTGTAAGAAAGGAGCAAACAATTGTTGTCCAGTAAAGTGTAATACACATCCAAGGTGACGAATACGTAGAAGCATCATCAAGTAAGTGAACAAATAAAAGCAGTGGATATAGCAGCCAGTAAACACATTATTCAATTTTAAAATAATCTATTGTATTTTGAGCCGTTTCTTTTTATGAAAGTAATACCTGAGGAGATAATTCAAACCAATCATGGATGAAAAGCAGTTAAGGAAGAAGTTCTCACATCTTATACTCGAGTAAAAGTAATAATACTGCAGTGTAGAAATACTGTCCTACAAGTAAAAGTCCTGCATTGAAACGGTTTCTTTTGTAAAAGTGCAAAATAGTAGCATCAACAAAGGTTTGGGGTAACAGGGTTAGGGTTAGTGTTACAGTAGAGAGTTAAATACAGAACTGAGCATCCAAAGTAAAAGTACTCGTTGTGCTGTATGGATCTTTTCAAAGTAGTACATTATTATGGCTACTATAATATCCTGTTTTCATCACTCATATGTAAGAGCATTTTAGTATTGGAGTTTGGCAATGGTAACCAAATAGTAGTACAGTACTATATCATTCATCTTACCGAGTGTTTATGTGCAAAGTAAATGTGAGCGTTAAATAAATGTAGTGGAGTAAAAAATACAATATTTGCCTTTCAATTGAGTAAAAGTGTAAAGTAGCACCACATCTAAAAGCTATCCTCATCCAAAGTGATCATTTTTGGAGATACAGTATATATTATATCACAGGTCACAGTATTGACACATTAATGTGTTCATCGTTTTAGTAGAACAACTTGCAAAGGAGGAGATACCTTTAATAACTTTTTATACTACTTTTATATACGTATCTTAATCCATAATAGCACATCATAAGGCATGAGTTGATTTATTTTTGTTTTTATAGTATTAAGCTCAAAAAGTAACTAGTTACTGATCTTGAAAAGTTAGTTTAGTAGAGTAAAATGTACATGTTTGCTTCCAAAAGGCAGTGGTTTAGATTGTGAAGTAGAATAAATGGAAATACTCAAGTCAAGAACAAGAATCTAGTTACTTGAGTAAATGTACTTTCCACATCTGATGATAAGAGGATCTGTTCATTCAGAGGAATGAGAGATGTATTTTGGTTTAACAGTTTAGCCACGGGCTATAAGATTCTTATCCAGCAGCATTGGACTTAAATCATACGGCTATTACTATTTTATGAATGATCACTTTTGAAACATTATTCACATTATTATTAAATAATATATTAAAATTATCCTGGTTTGATTTTTTATAAGCATCTGTGCCAAACAAGGAATTGTTTATTACCTCTGTCGAATACCATTTATATTCCTGGGCTTCCTTGCAGCTCCTCAGTACTTAATTTAGATTGATATTTCCAAATATATTGCCTTTATTAAATATTATGTCTACTGTGATTTGATGTGGCACTTGTCCCATTTACTTTTTTGCAACCCAAAAACAGATTTTCTAGAGGAAATTAATGCTATTTTCTTTGGTACGCATGCATTCATTTGAATAGGTCTTTTTTGTTGTTTGAAAGATTAGATTATGCTACGCGTACATCTACTCAAAGTGATTTTCTCCAGTGAAATGTTCATACAATGCAGAAGAAATATTAAATTATGCCGAGTGCACAATATACCTGTGAACATAAGTTGGATACACAGTTTTTACAGTTTGATTTCCTGATACTTTTCCAAAAATGTTTAGTGAAATCCACCTTTTTCAAAGCAGGCAATTTGACAGGCAGGTGTGACTAATAACACCGCTAATTGCATGACACGCTGTAGCAGAGCCATCATTAATGTCATTAGTAACACCTGTGCGTTTCCTGTTGAGTCAAAAATGTGTACTCCTTAATGCTTAAGTAATTATTAACTGTATTCTTATGCATTTGTCCTGTATTTTGTGTATACAGGTTAAAATGCACATGCACAGAGAGAGGTATTTTTTAAATCTAACGTTGCTGGCTATAATTCAAACCTCCAGTCCTACATCTTCACTTCTAGAATGTAAAAGTATATATCTGTCTACACTTTCCCATTTTAACATATTACCCATATGTAGAGTCATGTATACTTGTGGTTACTTCAATATCAATGTGTCAGCAATTTAGGGGTTTCACTTCCTGTGTTCTTCTCCTTCAAATCTCAGTTTCGAGGTGAAGCAGCGAGTTTGACTATAAATAAAGAGTTTTTGATTCTGCCCTGAGTAGCGTCTCCCAGGCTGCACTTGCTTTGAAGCTGCAAGTAAATCCTCCTTCATTAGGATTGACAGGCTGTTGGACAAGTACGCTCTGCACACATGACTGCAACTGGAATTGTGAATGAGAATAGACCCAACATCAAAGAGCCAGCTGACTAAAACTCATAATACATTTCTTTAAAAAGAAAAACTTTTATTGCAATACAATAAATTAAAAGTATCCAATATATTTACACATATCTGCAATAGCTGTTTTTAATTATTATGTGTTTCTTTTATAGACTCAGTCATGCAAAAACAAAATAATCAAATGCATCCATATAATAATGATAATAATAATGACATTTATATAATGCTATTCAGTGTTCAACAATGCTTGAACATAAGCATAAGTATAATATCACGTATATGAATATGCATAATGTTAATATAATGCATGCATCCAAATATATTTACATCCATATAGTTATCCAAAATCTCTGTTATAATTACCAAAGAAAAAGGGGAAAAAGTAAAGTAAATAACTAGATAAAATGAAATAAAAAAAGACATTTCTTAAGCAATAAGGTACTGTATGAGACATACACGCTCCGGCAGCTTTATCATAGTGACTTGTTGTATACACAGCACCTGAGCTCTGTTTATATTACAGGCCTGCCAATATCCTGTTCCCCGACACTGAGTGTGTGTGTGTGTGTGTGTGTGTGTGTGTGTGTGTGTGTGTGTGTGTGTGTGTGTGTGTGTGTACGCACACTCAGGGGTCAGTGTGGTGTGTTTGACTTCAAATGCGAGCAGACCCAATAACCCTGCACGACTTACGCCTTCACCTTCTTAATTTCCTGTCATAATAACAATCAACACATATTGGAAACGAAATGCAAAGGGAGATGTTTAACTTAAGTTAAAATATCAATACAAAAGTAAAAAGAACTCTTGATACAAGTTACAGTACAAACATATTCTAAATATACCTAAAGTACCAATATTTTTTTTCAGTATGACCCATTACATGTATCACAACCACATGTCCTGTCATCGTTTACATTTAATTACTATTTTATTTTTTTGTTTATTTAGTTTGCAATCACGATTATTTCATAATATGTAATAATCTGGTGTTGTCATTATTTTTCTATGCTTCAAGTATTAACCCTATGTTTTTATTATGAAATTATTGATTCACACATGTGGTGCTTGTTCAATACTGCAGCTGTTAAATGTGTTTTTTTAATTTGTATTAATGTATATACTTCTTGGTATAATCAATAGTGATATATCATATTTGATTAGTTTAAAATGTTGCATTAATAACCTAAGTCTGCAAAGTAACTAAAGCTGTAAAAAAATGTGTATTAAAAGATTCAAAAATATCACTTTGGAGTTGGGTAAAAGTATAATGTGAAGTACCTCAAATGTTGACTCAAGAAAGTACTTGAGGAGGTACACTATAACTAATACAGTTCAGATTAAATATAGTTCAAAAGGGCACTAACAATTATAATGTCTGTGTGGGTGCATGTGTGTGTATACAAAGAAACATATCTATTGGTGTGTGTGTGTGTGTGTGTGTGTGTGTGTGTGTGTGTGTGTGTGTGTGTGTGTGTGTGTGTGTGTGTGTGTGTGTGTGTGTGTGTGTGTGTGTGTGTGTGTGTGTGTGTGTCTAACAGACAGATGGACAGACAGAAATAGCCGGAAGATGAGAGGAAGATATGGCGACAGAAGATGGAAGACAGCAGCTTTCAGAATGAAAATGAGTGAAAGGCAAGAAGCGAGACTGACAGACAATTTAACGGTGGATTTGCTAAAACAACAATAAGCTGGAGTTCATTATTCAACCTCACATCAGTACCACTGATGTATTTGTGGGAAATTAATTACCTGAGTGCTAACAAATGAGCACTACCGGATCTTTTTTTCACATTACACACACCATTAACCCATGCCAAGGAAATGTGTTGTTGCTAAAGATCATCCATCATGCATTGCCAATATCAGTATGAAATAACACATTTGTACTCTCTGTTATGCTGCCTTGTAAAGTTTAATTATTCTTACCCAGGTCCACAATGCTACAGTTTAATTTAGTCAAATTAACAGTTTGACATGTTGGGGTAATACTATTCATTGCTTTTAGGTTCACCTGCTGCTGTTTGTTTTGGTTTGCTGTTTTGTATGTATTGATAAGCTTAGCTTGTTTTGCATTGGTCATAGTTTTGCATATTTAGAATAATACTGTTTTTCCTTTAGTTTTTAGTTATTTAGCTTTTGGTCTTGCTTTATATTGTGCCCCATATTATTTTGTGTTTGACCAATTGGGAAAACAGTCATACAAACATAAATAAAAGCTACCTTTCAAGTTTTGTGTATGTTTAAAAGAAAATGGTTACACGAGAAATAAAGCTGTTATAAATTTGTTCAACCTGAGATAAGATAGGATTCCTAAAGTATGTTAGGATTTCCTATAGTCGTACACATTTAGGAATCTTCCCATTTCATTTTAGCATCGGAAGTATCAGTATACCGCGGGAGGTGACCCTAATTTAGCACCTAGCATGCTTTCTCCCTTCAGTCACAGTCAACACTTGTTGTTTATCGAAGCTTGGCCTTTTAATGATGAAGACAAACGAGCTCATTAATAAGTGCTTGCATGTACGCGTGAGATTAAGTGTGTTTGTTTTCACCTGCATCTGTCGCTTTACTGTATGCTCTTGTGTGTGTCCATAAGTGTGTTTTGCGCGTGTGAATGTTTGTGCTCCTGTGCTTGTGTATGCAAATTGCTAACCTTTACCTTGTTAAAGCCCCATTTCACGAGGTTAATTGCTTCATTTAGCCTCGATTGTTGAATTTCCCCCACTTTTTAAGCTCAGCGCTCTATTGTCTCCTGACTGTGTGGGCCACGTTGTGTGTTCTCGCTCAGGAGTGTATTAAGCCCTCATGATCATCATCAGCAGAGTGCAGGGGAGGGGCTCACTACCCACACTTTCTATTTAATTGTATTACCAGCCCATATGGCCACAGTGTACTTTTTGATTTCTCATCATGTGCAGCTATTATCAGACGCTGTTCATTTGCTTAGCGTATTTACCATAAGCGTGATACTGTCATGGATGAGAGAGACATTGAGACAGACTCTGAAACTAAATTAAAGCTTAAATGCATTTTAATCTAAAGAGATCATTTGGGAATGAATTTACAGCTAATGGCATGTTTATTAGCAGAGTCATGCTTTTGAATGGTTGTATAATGAGGCTCGGGTAGTTTGCCTGGGAAGCACATGGCAGTTTTTTGGCTGTGCTGCAGTTCTTTCACTGGACATTAGGGGGTGCTAAGACACGTCGGGGGGGGGGGGGGGCATTTAGTGAGGAAAACATTATGCGAAATAAAAAATGACAGTCAGGCAATGTCTGAAAAAAGTTATGATACGGTATACTGTTATGAATCCCTCCACTTTATTTATCACCCAATGGTCACAATGTCACCATACAAAACCAACTTCCAACATGGAACTGCATTGGAATGTGATTATTTTTTAATACGCACACACACATTCAATACCAAAATTAAATACAATTGTTTTTATAAAATAAAGGGGCAGAGGAATAAGAGACACATTAAGTGATATTAAGACATGCAGTGACAAATATAAAAAATAGACATTTGTTTTTTTTTCTGTACAAACATACATGGACACATATAAATATATAGAAGTAAAAAAGAGTGTATTTTTAAAATACAAAGGTCAAATTGTACAGTTACATTCCATGATAACAAAACAGGAGACATACTGTAGCACAATATTCAAGTGAGTTTGCCATCATTTCCACTAACACTGTACAATATTGTACACTGTAAAAAAAAAAATAGATCACACAACAGTTGGTTCCTCCCTGTGGAGTCTGTTCACGCTGCTGTAAACATTACAAATGAAGAAAGGGTACAGTTCTTGTTGTCTGTTTGAAATCACTCATTCGCGCAACTTTCACAGAGACGGTTATAACAGCTGAACAATCTGTTCTTAGAGCGCTCGCTTTGATGCCTTTAAATCATCCCGATCACTACTTCAGGGCCATGTTTTTCACTTTTTCTCTGGGAGTCTTTTTTGCACTGAGAGGTATCAGGGATATTTGGTAAAAAAAACAAACAAGACAGGCATTACAGTAAACGACAAAAATAGTCATCATGACGGTCGTATATGTTGGCACAGAGAACAAGCATGATGTTGTGTAATGCGAAACCATGCTATGACTTCTCCCCTAGTTCTGCCGGACGTCCTGCAGCAGCTTGTTGATCTCGTGCACCAGCTCACTAGCGTCCATGCCGGGCTCGTGGCGGCTTTCGCTTCGTTTGCCGCCCTGATGGAAAACGCCTTCGAAGTCGTCTTCTTCGTAATTCTCCGGGATCTCCTCCATGGCCGGAAGCCATTTGAGGTGTGGTGGCTGTCCATTGGTGGGGGTGGAAGTGGACGTGGAGGATGAGGAAGAAGTGGGTGTGACGTGATTGTTTCCCACAGATCCACTTCCGGGGTTAAGGTAATGGGTGTTGGCCGCCCACGCAGCCACACCCGGAGGGTAAGCAGGGGCTTTCCCACCCGGCAACAAGCCTCTGCGATTGTCCTGAGGAACAGCGCTGTTACTGTGGTTACCTGTGTTGTTGCCAGTGCGCCCGCTTCCCCTCTCAGCGGTGGACGAGGACGAAGGCGGACTGGTTTCAGTGCACTCTGTGTACGAGTCCATGTTAGGGGGGAGGAGCCGCTGGAACACAGAGTTCATCTCAGTGAGGAGGGAACCAGCCCCTCCTCCGGCATCCGCACAAGCGTCGCTCCCTTCTCCGGGGACGCCCACCTCATCGCTCCCGGACTCTTTGCCGAAAGTGGAGAAGCTCTTGCGGCGCTCCGAATCGACAGAGGACTCGTCGTCGTCGAGCTGCTGGGGCTGCTGGGAGGACTCCTCCCCAGGGATGTACATGTTGTTGCGGTAGTCACAGGAAGCAGGAGAAGTAAGGGGGGGCATCCAGCACTGGTCAGAGTGTCCCAGGACGCGACATTCATCCGTGCACAGTCTCATAGCTGAACAAAAAAAAAAAAGGACATAGGATGAGTTAGGACCATTCGCAGTAAACTTTGAAAAACGTTTTAATGCCTAGAACATAACAATACACAGAGGAGAAAAACAGAATGACAAAGCACAACCAAACACAGATTAAATAATGTTCAAAATTGGATAATAGTATTCATAAAACCTGAGCCTGTGGTAAGGAGGGTAAGGTGGTTTTCTTTTTATGTAATGCGATGTCATTATACATTTGTTGGAAATAACTAATCCAGCATGAAAAAAAACTTTGAAATGTCCAAAATGTAATAAATCTGTTGCTCTCGGTCAATGTCCTTTTGCCAACTCTTATGACTACCCCATGTACAAATGTTTCAGACAACAGTGCTCTGTCATTAACCTCAAAATCAGAGCTCAGTGTCGTACTTGTTACTTTCCTTTTTCCTCATTATCTCTTAGTATCCATGCTTGAAAGACCAAATTGGTGATATTTACAGTTTACGGCACGGATACCCGGGCCGTGCCAGGTATGACAACAGTCCGTAGAACTAGATAAATAAATGAATAATTGCGAGAAGCCTCCCAAATGGCATTCCAGACAGATGTTAATGTACTATGTGGCTGCCCTGCCAAGCATGCCCCGCATCTCCTGAATATACTAGGCTGAGTCAGAGATTTGATTGTTTAGTTATTTTATCATATCTAGCATGAATAGCCACATCTAAATAGAAAAATCTCAACAAATTAAATCTGTAGAAGAGAAAGAGGGATAATCCTTCCTTTCAGTTTATTATCTCCTTTCCCTCCCCTTTTGTCATATTAGCATAAGAGATAGAAGAAGGGAAGCGAAGGGGAGGTAGGAAGGAAGGAGATTGAACACCTCCAAGTCTTTCTCAAAGGGAGAAGAGAAAACGAAATACTGAAACACTGCCCATGTCCGCCACCCCTCCCTTTATCCATCTCAATAAAGATAGAGAATGCATTAACAAGTACAGAGGAGCGAGAGACGCCGAGGAGCTCTCAGGCATGTAGGAGCGCGGGAGAGACGGACGGCGTAAGTGAGGGAGAGGGAGAATAACATCATTCTAAAAGCAATTACTATGAATTCTCCTCAGTTCAGACATGAAAGCGCGCCACTGTCACTCACCAGGGGGGTAGAAAAAAGAGGGGGGAAAAAAGAAAGGAAGGAGAGAAGAAGAAAAAAACACAGAGACGCATACCGCTGAGTGACAGGCGACTCATCCCCGCTCCGGGGAGGATTTTACAGACACGACTCTAACTTAGGGGCACACACTAAGATACACACAGCCACACACAAACAGCCAAACACACTGTAACCCTTCTCGGTGTGATAACGAGCGTGGAAATGAGGGCTGTGTGGAAGAATGGGCCTCAGTACAATGGGGATTGTGTTGTGAACAGGGTGAATGGAGTGGCTGTAAAGGCAGGTGTACAGCCAAATAATGGGTTTAGGTCTGGGGTTTGTCCATAGCGCTCAAATGTGTCAGGAACAAGGTGGCCAGACTCTGCGTGTGGTCCGGGGGATAATGGCTAAATTCACCGATTATGGTTTGGTCTCGGAATGTGAGAAAAAAACCCAACAACATTTAAACAGATTGGGAAAATACGGAAGCCCTCAGAGTCAAGAGATTTTTTTATTTTATTTTGGGGATTAAACATATAAATCCAAGATTTTTTTTTTTTTCATATATAGGCTAACCGGTTTCTTTGGAGTTTCTCATTTTCTACTGTTATGGTCTTTTGACTGGGGACGTCGTCCCACCAGAGACAAATGTGTATTTTGAGATATTTGGCTACATAAATAATGTTGATTGATAAGAAAATATTAATAATTTTATCTTCTGAGCAAGTAAGAAAAAGTATTTTCCAGGATCATTTCTCTAAATTACTTGTTTTTAAATCTATAGAAAAAGTTTTAAAAAGTTTAGGCAGATATTTGTTGAACGTGTTGTTGTAATATTCAGTTAGGCCACAAGAGGCTGAAGTGCACCACTTACCCAATGTTCTAAGTAAGGATAATAAAAATACATGTATTATTCTTGAGGAATTGTACCGTAACATGCTAAGAAACAAAAAAATGAACCTCTAGGTTAAAGTGCAAAACCAGTATTCACAGAAAGCGCATTAAGTTTATCCTAGCAAAACTTTATTTTTACCTGCTTTTTTTTTTACACCTGCCTCTAATGGATTCTTAAACAACACTAGGCAAAATACATCAGATTGCATGACTTTACAACTGTTTCACTATACTACCATTAAACTGAGGTGTGATTAAGTTCTGACGTGGAGGTGATAGTTGAGTGTGAGCTGCTGCTATTCAGGGTGTCAACTGTGTCAACAAGCTCTTTGGCAAGAAGTTTTAAGGAAGAGTTGGGGGGGGGGGGGTTGAGATGAGACAGTGTTAGGATGGGAAGGTGACATAAGTTACAGCTCACCTGGGTGGAGTCGATGGTGCATTTCGAGGTGTATGAGGTCAGAAAAGCCCTCCCCCAGCAGTAGCCTGTCCACAGGGGATTCCCGACCCATGTCACAGTCACTGTCCCCCGCCTCGCTGTCCCCACGGCCACTGTCCTTCAGGCTGAACTTGTCCATGTCTTGTAATGCATATCTAAGAGGGACAAAAAGAAAAATCATTAACAAATACAAGTATCAATCTGTCGGAGATATCTGAAAAACAATGTTTTGCAAATACAAAGTTGGGAAGCGTTGTGTTTTGCTGGTAGAATAAATCTCAGAGGACACTGCTGACAAAGAAATCTATCATATAAAAACTTAAGGCTGCTCCTGGAGTCTGTCAAGTATCTAGACAAGGCTCGGCCCATAAATCCTAAAGGCAGTTAGATCCCTCAATAAATCTATCACAACAGCCACAAGGGGCAACCATAAATCTATCACCCAGAGATCATAGGGAAAAAATATGATGAAAGTAATGATGTTTTGCAGCCTGAACCCAATTTTTTTTCGTACCTAGAAAATTGACATTTAGATATGTCGCACACTTTCAAAACTGAATGACATTGGTGTGATAACAACTGAAATATGACAAAAAAAGACATTTAAACGCCATACAATCATGATCTACATGTAACTGAGCAACTGACAGGCACAACTTCACAACAGGTTGTTGGAACATGTAATACACAATGAAGAACAAGTGGTTTGAAAAGTAAACAAAATATAATCTTTCAGGGGGAGGTGGACTGAGGTATAGGGGTAAATTACCTGTAGCTGCGGGAGTATTTGTTGCCACGGAAACTGGGTCTGGGCTGGTACTGGCCCTGATGGAGCATGGACAGAAGCTGTGAGACTTGCTACATCCAAAAAAAAAAAAATAACAAAACAAAGAAAAAAATAAAAGGAAAGAAACGAAAAAGGGGGGATGAATAACAGATGGGAATTGAGGAGGAGAAAAAAAGGAGGGAGACAACACAAAAGACAAAATAATGGATGAGTAAACACAAAATGGATGATGGAGAGGCAGCTGAAATGGTTGAGACAAAATGGATGATGTTAAAATAAAATATTTAAAAAGATTGGCGGGGGCTATGTGAATATGGAGACCTATGACTGAAGGGTGAGACAGGTGGTTATGATGAAGGTAATGGTGACGGGGTGCAAACAAGGTAAAGACAAAGACACATCTATAATCAACAGTTTTAATGAGTCACTTTGAACTACGGGCAGTGTTGATTAAGCCGCTGTCACACATGGAGATGAGTTAATTTGCTCAAACGGAAACAGCTGTGTGAAGATGAGAACGCTAGTGTGTGTGTGTGTGTGTGTGTGTGTGTGTGTGTGTGTGTGTGTGTGTGTGTGTGTGTGTGTGTGTGTGTGTGTGTGTGTGTGTGTGTGTGTGTGTTAGTGAGGAAAAGTGTGTGTGTGTGAGTGAACATTTGGAAAGGGGCTGAGGGACCATATTTGAAATGTATCTGAATCATTTACGTGTGTGTGTGTGTGTGTGTGTGTGTGTGTGTGTGTGTGTGTGTGTGTGTGTGTGTGTGTGTGTGTGTGTGTGTGCTCACCTCTACTGGTGGAGTTGCATGAGCCAGTTCCAGGGCGAAGCTCTCTGGAATGTGATTGGACGAGATGGTCACCAGGCTGTTTAGTGACTGGCGGCTGTGGTGGTTCTGCCGGCTCCCCATCTGTGCTCGGTCCATGGGGGGCGTCGCCGAAGGAGAGCGGTGGTGAGCTCTGATTGGCAGCGTGCCGTTCACCGTGGGAACAAGGGTGATGTCACCTTTGTGGATTTGGCGCGCAGGTTTCTTGGGATGGTGCTGGTGGGTGGATTCTGCCACTCGGCAGTTGTATGAGTGCCTGGTGTCCTTCTTCTCCCGGCTACAGCGGGCGGCGAACACAACCATGATGACCAGGAGCACAGTGCAGATGGCCGCCAGGGAGAAGATGATGATCAGGGATGGATCGAGCGAAGACTCGCCCTGGTCCATCACCTGGACGTGGTTCTCCATGTTCTCATAAAGAGTGATTTTAAGCGCCGCCTTAGCACTGAGGTTTTCTCTACCCTGATCTCTAACCACCACAGTCAACTCAGCGTGTTCATGGGGGAAGTTTTCCAAACTTGCGTTAGCATGGATTTCACATGTTCTTGGGTCGATCATGAAGAAGCTCTCCTCGTTGCCGCTGACGATGGAGCAGAGGAGCTCAGCGTTGACACCAGTGTCGCGATCAGTCGCCCTAATAGCGGTTACTAAGTGTCCGGCCTCTGTGAACTTTGACGCAGGCACGTCAGCAGTGAAGTTCCACAGCTGGGGGACCACGATGACTGGAGGGTTGTCGTTTTCATCCAGAATGTTCAGAATCACCGTGGCATTGCTGACCAGCGGTGGTTTCCCCGCGTCAGTGGCTTGCACAACAAACGAGATGCGACAAACGTCCTCACGATCAAATGTGCGCAGAGCGTAGATGGCGCCATTGGAGGGGTCAATTGTGACATAGGTGGAGATGGAGCTCCCGTGAACAGAGTTCTCCAAGATGGAGTAGCTCACCTGTCCATTGTTGTCCAGGTCAGGATCAGTGGCCATGATGGAGGTCAGATAAGCTCCAGGGGCATTGTTCTCAGATTTAAAGATCTCATACTGACCCTTCTCGAACCGTGGGGGGTTGTCATTTTCATCAGTCACATGCACAGTAAAATGTTTGACAGTAGAGAGACTGGGGGTCCCTCGGTCCTCTGCCACCACTGTTAGACTGAACTCTGACCTCTTTTCTCGATCCAGAGACACATTTGTCAAAATCATGTAGTTGTTCTCATAGGATTTCTGGAGCTTGAAATATCCTTGCCCGTGAAGCTTGCACTCCACCTCCCCATTCAGCCCAGAGTCCAAGTCCTCCACCCTAACCAGTGCTACAAACGTGTCCAAAGGAGAAGCCTCAGATATATAAGCTGCGTCCCCATTCCCTTGAGAGGACATGAGATTAATGCTTATGTCAGGTTTATTGTCATTCACGTCCACCACTTTGACCAGGATCTTACAGTGAGCTGGCATGGAGTTTGGACCCATGTCCTGTGCTTGGACATCAATGTCATAAGAGTTAACAGCCTCATAGTCCACGCGCCTAATGAGAGTCAGACGGCCACTGTCAGGGTTAATCTTGAATGTCTCCATTATTTTGGGAGAAACGTGGCTGCTGAATGAGTAGACTATTTTGGCGTTGTTGCCGTCATCCGCGTCAGTTGCGTTTAGGTCAATGATCAGTGTGCCAACAGGTGCGTTTTCTGGGAGATTTATGACATATGATGACTTGTCAAAAATTGGGCTGTTGTCGTTTGAGTCGGTGACACTGATTTTAAGGAGGGTCGAACCCGTTCTCGGGGGAACGCCCCGATCAGAGGCTGTGTATTGAAGTTCATACCCGGAGCGCACCTCCCGATCCAACTCCCTGAGCACAACCAGCTCTGCATATTTAGCCCCGTCAGTCCTGGACTGGATATCAATCTTAAAGAAGTTGTTGGACTCTAAGGCATACGTGTATAGTGAGTTTTCCCCGACATCAGGATCTGTGGCGCTGTCCAGGGGAATGCGCGCACCCACAGCCGCGCTCTCAGAGATCTCAATGGGGATAACGGCACGGGCGAACTGGGGTGCGTTATCGTTGATGTCCAACACTTCCACCTCGACGTGAAAAAGCTGCAAGTGCTCCGTGGGGAGCGTCAGCACGTCGAATTGAATGGAACAGTTGAGATTCTTTTCGCAGAGTTTCTCACGGTCAATTTTGGTCCTGATGCTGATTTCTCCGTCCTGTTCGCGCACTGTGAGGAAAGACGAGCCTCCCCTTTGCATGGCTCTGAAACGTAGCGACACGGAGCTCGGAAGTTTAGCCACAACATCCGCGACATCTTCTTTCAAACGGGCAATAACCGTGCCAACCTTTTGCTCTTCGTGAATCTGGTATTTCAATGTCTTACTGGTGGCGTTTTGAGTCGCCAGCGCCAAAACAGCCACAACTTTCCACAATCTTGTCACAAATAGTCCTCTCATTTTGCCCGGTTGCATTTTTAGCTGAAGCAAAACAAAAATCCCCCCCAAAACTCCGAACGCAATCCCGGTTTTAACTTACTAAATGCTGTGCTCCTTCAATCAGCAGCTGCATGTCTCTCCGCGCAGTGAGGAGAGGAAAAACAGTCAAATGTTAAAGATAAGCTCGCTCAAGTTGTTGTAATCTCCAAAAAACATCCAAATGTGCGTCTGGCTCTCCTCCTTGTCATACAGATATGTTACGCGCATCCAGCGTGCGCGAGGAGAATCTGAATGCCACTGAAATCTGTGCGCTCTTCCTCCCTCTCTTCCCTGCGTCTGCTCTGTGCGCCGTGCGCTCTCCTTCAGTGTCTCTCTCCGTTTGAGCTGCCTCTGCATACAGACTTGCCCAAAATAACCCGCCTCTAACCAACTAGTTGTACATCAGCCCCGGCCCCCCTTTTCACATGCCGGCAAAGACAAACGCTTCTTAAATCAAAAGCTGGCTGGTGGCCACTCAAACTCCAGAGGAGAGGGAAGGAGGCGCAAGTGGGGGGGGGGGTAAGAAAAAGAAATAAACACCCCGCCCTGTGGGGTTCACTCACCCTACTTCTCAGAGTAACGATCGTGCCCTTACAATGGACAAGGGAGAAAATAAACTGAAGAAGAAAACATTAATTGAAAAAGCTTATCCTGCCGTTTTTCACTCCTAGGAAGTTTTACGAGTTCCTCGCTTTGGGTCTGTTCTCCCCAGACAGCATGGAGACGCACAGAGTCTAAATAACCATTAGACAAAGATAAAGTCACCTCAACCACCAGCAGTGTCACCCACCACCTTTAAAGCATTGATAGGCACACTTTTTATATGTAACACACACAACCTATCCAAAACAGTTGAGTGGCACTGGGTTGCAAGGCATTGTATGTGCATGTCTTATAATGTATTTGGTCTGCTCTTCCAAGTGACAGCTGACTACCCCTCTTCCTCATGCACAGGCACTTTGTGGTATATGTTTGGAGTGTTTTTTTTTTTTTTCTTTCACATGCGTCTCATCTGTGGCTGTCTGTGGGTGCAGAGTATAAGCCGGGTAAGCTGTGTGGAGAATCGCGTTGAAAGGCAGCCGAACTCTAATGAATGCCTTTAAAGAGTTGGTCACGCTGAGGAACAGCTCTGTCCCCGTGCATGAATCTGTTCAACATCACTTCAAACTCCCTGCAGGATGGACGTTTTTTTTTTGATAACGAGCACAGCAAAAAACATACCAGCTTGGATTAAAAAAAAAAACAGAAGATAAATGAAGAAATTAAATGAGAGAAAGAAAGGAATGGGGGAGAGACATCTAAGGTTTCACAAATGCATACAAGGGGGACCTCGCATTCTGGAGACCATCTGGAGCGGTTTGTTTGGCACCAGGACCCGGCGATTACAGCCGACCAAATAATGCTCAAACAGAGCCCCAAAACCCCACACAATTGCGAGGAAATGAGTTGTCATGGGGAATAGTAGAGGACCAAGCTGCTTTCTCCTCCCCTCCCTCCATCCATTCACACATTTCACCATGTGCACGAGCTTGCGCGCGTCAAAGGCAGTTAGAGAGGATGGAAACATGCGCCCAGCTAATAGGGACTTCAGTTATTGCAATACCAGCTTCATAAATATTCAAATTAAATACTATAGCAGTGGGTTTGGGAGATGAGACACGACTGTATACGTGACCATCTGTGGCAGAACTCCCAGAATAAGCACCCCCCGTGAAAAGACTAAAACTCATAACTGCCCCACTCACCCTCACTGATCGCTTAGCTGAAGTAATTTCCCAGGCAACACTGTCAGAATGATTTTTTCGTAGACCATAATTAACCTTAAGGAATAGATAGATACAGAATCTGCAAAAACAAATGAATAATTTACCACCAGCTGCTACCAAATGGCTGAATAAGCAATGTAATATGTAAAAAGAAGCAGGACTAGATGATGTTATCCATTTGAACCGCGTGACTCAATGTGGGCTGATCTTCTAAGGCAACAAAACAATCTCTTATTAAATATTCCAAAACGTGCATGGACACCAACCAGAAGCCTGTTTTTTTGTTTAAACCCAGAGGCCTTAAATTGGCGGAAAACCTTTATTCCCCTTCTCCCTATAGTGTCTATTCATGTCTGCAAAAATGTTTGCATTCAAGCCTCCTTCTTTTGCACATCTTTCACCATAGTGATATTTAAACAGGTTTGATACGGGCGCCTAACATTTCCATAGCTCCGAATGCTCACAATGCAGTAATGCAATTATGCCCTGCGTCCCAGAGAAGCTAATCACATTTGGAGAACAAAGTCCGCTCCAGAGTTTCTGGAAGAAGGGGAGTAAAAGAAAGAGTCACAGGGGGTCGAGGTGAGAGTGGGGGCACGCGGGGGTCTTAAACACTGCGCGGAATAAAACAATTAAATGTATAGAGCGAGGGGGTATAATCTAACTAAAACGCAGATGGAGACTTAATACATTTAGGCACGCTATAACCAGAGGAGCCGAACAAACATGGCTTTTTTGGCGCTTAAGAACTCCAATAATCAAGGCGAAAATATTCATCCTCTGTAGCAGGTGTAATATTCTTGTACATTTTTGGTTTAACTTCTCCTTTTCCCGGCTCCACCAAGATCATTTTATTGATCCATAGGCAGCTCTGAGGCCCAGATCTCCACTCATAAAAAAGGCGATCAGCACTAAACAAACAAACAAACAGCTCTGGCTGCAGTTCCCCTCATTATCGCCTCCCTGTGCCGGGGCCTTGTAGCCATAAAGTGATAGTGTGAATTAAACGTCTGTCGTGAACATTCATGGAAATATTCTCTCCCTCCCCCCCCAGCAGCAGGTGGGGCGGTCATAGAAAATGCGCCTTTGGATCCCGGTTCAGATTGGAGTCAAGAGGAATGTGTGTGTGTGTGTGTGTGTGTGTGTGTATGTATGATGATGCTGTGGTTTTTGGGGTTGTAAAGGCACGCGAGCATCTGTCGCCTCGTCTGCCCGCTCATTGTCATTTATTCAATTAGCAGCGATTTGGTGGTTTCAATTCCAACGTTGTGGGGGGGTTGGACCACAGAGAAGGAGTTTGCTTTCACTGCTGTTGAAGGAAGATACCTCCCCCCTAACAGACACACACACACACACACACACACACACCCATCAGAGCAATGATTGTTATTCATCCGAGTTCACTCCCCCCCCTTCCTCTTATTCTCTTTCATTAGGGGTCCATGGGGCTTTATTACTTTATGACTTGTTGGCCACCATTGTATGTGTGTATCTGTGCAGGGAAGACAAGAAAGAGTGCCCTGCCTTGTTCTTGCTCACAGTCCATGGTTGTGATCACACTCTGAGCGCAGCATATTGCAAGCGGTGTCAACAGTTGGCCGACAAATTTATAGCCCAGGCAGAACTATAGGGCTGCTGAAAAGAATGTGTCTGGTCACCTTTTTTAAAGCGCGAAGCATTACTGCAGCGCTCCAGTCCCTCAGCCCGACACCCAATGAAAAGAACAGGCTGTTACTTTTTTTTTTACAGACTTATGCGGTAGGAGAGGTGTATAAAATATTCATACCTTCCCTCTGCAGGGGCAGTACAAAGTGTCATTTTAACTCCAGCATGGACATACTGTATGGTTGACCAATGCATTTTCTTTTCTCTTCCATTCTACTCCTCAAGGACCGTGAACTGTCAGTGCTTGGCTTTGAGAAATTTCCCCAGTAGAACGTCTTTTCTTTGTTGTCAAAATCAAATAAGAAGCTCCTTCCCTGTTCCATTGTAGTTTCTGGGTTGGAGTTTGTTTGTTTTGCATGACATGAGGGAGCAGTTTGGGTGTCTAATCATCCAGTCATTCTTTGCCTGGCCTCATTCTCTCGCTCTGATTCATACCTAGCTGGCTTTACGTGTACACTTTATCTGACTGAATGGCATTGACAGCGAGGTGCTTTCCCCTTACCAAGACATGGCACAGAGAAACACAAAGGCATCACTCACAATCAGCACCGCAGCACTCAGGACTGAACCACTTTATCTCTCTCTGTCTCTGTGTAAGCAAGGCCCAGCCTCGCATTTAATAGGAAACATCTCTAGATCCTTCTAATAGCTGTTTCTATTCTCTCAGTCTTATATTAAAGGATAATTGTAGTTTCCTGCAATTCAAGACTCATTTTGTGGTGACTATACTTTATTTTTCTTATAATAACATACTGAGCAGAGTAATTGCCTTCGATACACAGTGTGGCACAGTGACATTGCTACGAGTCAGATTGTGCAAAAACATTTTTCCTTAACATTTGCTAATGATTGCATTCCTTGCACTGGAAAATCTGTATCCACACAACTACAGCACGGTATGGTAAAGGGTTTTGTTTGATACCTATTTTTTCATCTGACTGCTTATGTTCCCATATATTAACTTGGTGTGAGCAATGTTTTTATTCCTCGTAGTAATTTATGGCGAATTCAACAATAATAAAACCAGGGTTACAATAGACTAACTATTATTCGTGACACTAACGGAATATATCAGGAAATGTGCTTGTTAGCTTTCTTTTTCACCCGCTTTGAATGTTATCAGCTGATTAATGGGCATTATCAGGCTCCTAGATATGGTTTCGAAGGAGCCCGCTAAGTGTAGGATCAAAAGGACGTTGTAATTTATTCATATAGTTAATCACCTACACGAATATAAGACAACAATGCACCTTTAATGGCTCAGGTGATTTTGACAGGAGCAAAACGGGAAGTCAGGTAATATTGTATAAAAAAATATCTGTAATGAGGAAGAAGTGCATAATTAAAGTCAAACATCACACGACTTTTACCCAAGAGACTGCTGATTGTGTTTGATATACTGTATGTTGACTTGTTTAATTATTTAACTTAAGTAATGTAATAAACATACTTGTTCTAACCTAAATCACCTTTATTTCCTAAACCTTACCAGTAGTCTTGTTTACTTTAATTACCGTTAACCTTTGTGTTTAAAACTGCCATTGTTTTACGTTTACATCTTGGGGGTCGGTGCAGTTTGGCCGATCGGGAGCATAGAATGGTTGTGATGACAACTATTTATAAATAAATAAATAATAGTCCATTGTCATCCCATGAATACTGTCGTGGTTTTGACTTTTCTCCTTAAAGTGGAAAATGTACTATTCATCCAACGTCACTTCAATGTCATTAAACTCCAACAACCCATCAAGACGCTGTCTAATATCTGCAGACATGGGTGTCAATTGGATGCTTAGAAACAATTTCCTTGACTTTGAAAGGGTTTCTTTTTGAAGATAAGAGCGCCTTTACAAAAATGCAATTCAATGAGGAAATATAAATTGCAAATTAATATTAATTAGGAGGGCACTTGAGAGCCGTGAGTTCGATATCCTTCCTCTAATGTCTTGCAAGAGTCACCTTGAATTAATGGAGAAAACAGAGTTAGAGAATATAACTCTAAAGAAGGAAATGCTATCAGATGGTTGGAAGACACAACGCCTAGTCCCTGTGAGTGTGTGTGTTCATGCACCACATCACGTTGATCCCTGTGTGCACGTGTTTGTGCGTTTGATTGACGTGTTGTTGATTTGTCGGGGACTGCCTTTTCCCCGATTCCAAGTATGTCTACAGCTGATGATTGACAGCTAATTTGTGGTCCACAGATTAGTGTTTTTGAAAAAGGGAACTCTTTTGGAGAAGCACCGCATCCAAACTGAATTGGTCCCATTTGGAGCCGATTTCTTTGACAGAAGATGTGAGCCAGGCTAGTAATGAGGACAGGCCAAGTTTTTTTTCCTCATGAAGGCCGCCATCGTCCCTAAACATATATGTTTTAACGCGCCGTGACAGCTGCTCCTTTTTGAACATGTCACTGGACATGTGTGAACAGTGTCAGAACGTTTCCATTAGCACCAGTAAAAACTGCAAGAAAATCACATTTTTCTTTTTTTTTCAGCTGTGCAGTTCTGATTAAGAACTTGTAATGAGGTCGAGGTCAGGTTCCTCAAAGAAAAATGAAAGACTTCTGCAGCCTTCTTACATCCTGTTTGAATTAGGAAATGTTAGGTTGTAAGTAACAGCATGTTAAAGAAGTAGAACAAATAGTGACACCAGCCACAGAGTACACAGCCTAACTCAAAACAGAGATCCCTGGGGCACACACACACACACACACACACACACACACACACACACACACACACACACACACACACACACACACACACACACACACACACACACACACACACACACACTTGTACAAACCTAACCTAACTAGCTCCAGAGACATGCTGGCACACACCAGCCTCTGAAGGGTGTAGGTTCATACAGAAGGAAACCAGGAACAGGGCAAAGTACTGCAGCACTGCCAGGTCTGTGTGACACAAAGCCCCTGTTGTTTCCACTGATCGCAAATCCGAACAACTTGGATTGATTATAGGTAAGAGAACATGAGCTGTAATAACAAACCTATACTTAGACTGCTCTGTTTAAAGCCCAGACATCCATATAAAACCTGTCTGTGTGGGTGCTCAAGTGAGCGTGCACGTTCACGTATGCACTCATGAGGTGATTTTCCGGCAGGGGTTAGGCCCTCACTAGAGTGTTACATGTTTAAGTGTCCCCTTGTGACCCACTTCCTGGGGTTCCACCAGATTTACTGTTCCTGCGGTTCTGAGAGCTGGCAGCTGGGGAATGGAGAAATGGATGGATGGTTGCTTGGTGGGGGGGCAGCATGATAAAGGGTGGTGGGAAGGGTTGATGGAGCGAGGGAAAGAATCAGGGGAGGGATGATGAAGCGTTAGGAGCGTGGAAAGGTAGAGGCAAAAGTTGAAATATGTCAGGGCCAGATAAAAGCCTGGATGAAGGGAGGGAGAAGTGGAGAGGTGGAAGGGAGGGACGAGGAAGGGTCAAGAAGTGGGGTTGATCAAAGAAAGGGTGGAGTTAGAAGGTATGGAGGGGGAAGGCGGTTAGGAGAGAGCATGGAATTGGAAGTGGGTGGAAACAAAGAAGGAATTGAGAGGAGAGAAATGAAGGGATGTGTGGGAGGGAGACGTGTAGGAGTGGAGAAAAAGAAAAGGATGGCGACTTCCCCAGCTAACCCTCTGGCCCCTCACATGTTCACGATTAAAACCTATTTCCCCTCTCATTCACACACTCCACTTTTCACCTTTGCTTAATGAAAACACTACTTCGGATTGATTTGTGACAACCTTGAGAGTGCTTGGATGATTGTGTGGATGCTTATAGGTGACTTCAGTGTTTGTGTGTGCATGCAGTGTTCAGAGAAACCATTAGTCATACAGCAGCCTTAGCCGCACCTGAGTTCCCCTTGATTTGGTTTGGAGAAAAAAGAACCAAAAAATAAATAAACAAATAAATAAAAGAGACCTTGGAAAAGGTTATTCAAAGTAGTGAGATAAAGTGGGTTAGGACAATCATGTCTTCGGCTGGGAGGTAGCGTTGTTGCAAACATGAACAAATTGACCACATATTTCACAAGCTGTTAGACTCAATGGAGGAATGCTTAACATGGTGTTTCAAGTTTATGCAGGGGATTTGGGACAGAATCCAGACAGCGAACAGCAAAATGTTCAATCAGCTCAGCATTCTGCGAGTTGCAGAGGGAGAGGGAAGGGGAGGAACACTCGCAACGGATGACTAGAAAGGGGAAAATGTGAAATGGACAAAAAATGTGGGAAGTTGTCTGAGGGATGATGGATGGATAGAAGGAAAGAGGGATTCTCTCGCGAAGTGAACGCCCCTTGGGTTCATCGATATTATCGTATTCACATCGATGCGTGCATCACATTACTGTCTGATTTCTGCCAATCACGTTGACGACTTCACCAAGAGATTTTCCTTCAAAACATGTCATTTACAAACCAAACCATTGCATCATACATGCTTATTAACCTAGGCAGCATCAATCGGTTTGATCCCCTAATGTTTCGAAAGAGTGAGATGAAATAAATGGCAGAAAATATTTAGTTGTAAGTGCACAAATGATTAGGGATGTACAGTAACCGACAACTCAATGAACTGCAAAATAACCATTCATTTGTCCATCAACTCTTAAAACTCTCATGTGGAATGCATTTGTAAAAGGGTTCCGCAGCACACCAACAGCGGTAAAAGAAGACGTTCATCAGCGTAACTAATCATCATACGAGTCAAGTTAATTGAAATCACAGCTTTTCTTCAGGCCATATAGATAGTGAAAAGTAAGGAGGCTATCACGTGGTTATAGTTTCCACAAACTCAGATAAAAGCATTTTGCGGTAGTGCAAAGTGTGACACTCCCAGGGGCCTAGCCAAAGGCAGCATAGGAGAGGAGGTGGAAACAAACACATGCTGATACATATTAAGATTTCACACATTTACACTTGTAGCACAAATACATTTAAGTACATACTCGCACATTTTGTCGATTTTCATGCCCTGTTCATTTTCTCTCTTTGCTTAACATCAGCATCCATCATTATTAATAGCCAAATTAATTCCCACATGCACCACATCCTCATCAACACCAGCTTTTGTTCACGCTTGATTACTTTTATAAATATAGCAATGGCATCCTTGAATTTAACATCTTTCTCCCACACATTCCCCTTCAGCGAGCACACACAAGGCAGCCTCGGAGGAACGCTGACTTTCATCTGTAATAAAAACAAGACAGGACACAGTGTGCTTAGCGCGCTAATCAATAACCATTATCACAAGTTCTCACCTGCTTCTGGCCTTGTTCAATGCCGGCTCAGGTTCTGATGATTTATTCTGAGATGCACTCTAATGACTCATATGATTGAAAGACCTAAAAATGGAAAAACATTTCTGCAAAACATTCTTTAGTCTGTGTGGATGTGTACTAAGTAAAGTGGCTCAATTTATATATACAAAAAAAAAGGTTTTCAAAGGGTTTTCCTCCTAATGTCGACACCAAGAATACATCACAATTCCCAATACACAGGGGAACAAAATGTTTTCTTGAGAGCACATACCGCCGCCAAAGCCAATGGCATTCAGACAAATGATTAGAAGGCGGTCTTCTGAACTTGCTGTGTTGGGTTTTTATTGCTCAACAAGATGATAGGCAAGTGTCAACCTTTAGGTTTGGAAACTGAACTCAATGTGGAAATGCCATACATGTAAATGCTCAAACCTCTGGTTGCAACATGTTTTGGGGGGGATAGAAGTCAATAAGAACCGATGCCACTTCTGGATTCATTTGATTAATATTTTTTCTAATGAGTCAACTAATTTCTCAACTAATTTCAAGATAGTTTCACAACAGTAAAAAAATAAATAAACAGCATCATCAAAATGATTCATATTGTAATTCATGGCACCATTCAGAGTAAATTACACAATGATGCAGGGTATACTTTGGGGCGGGACAGCATTGTGATTGACAGTTCACTGCATAAATGCCCTATTTTGCAATGTCAACGAAAGCAGAAGTTGTTACATGTATTCGCCATATGATTTGGATCCGCTCCAAAATTGTATAAGTTCTTACTCGGCTTATGCTGTACTTTCTACAAGTTTAATGGAAATCGAGCAAAAAGTTTGTCTGTAATCCTTCTGACGGATGGACAACTTAGGGTTCTAAATTTCATCTTTATGGTAAACTTGTAGTTCTTGCCCTTAGATACATAACAAAGACACTGTGTGAAACCATGACTGAACACAATGACTTTAAGTTACGCAATAAAGCCAGTCATTTTAAACCAAACCGCCTTCTTTTTTTTTTCTAGACATAACCAGGTAGTGTGGATTTCTAAACCTAACAGTTTTGTTTCTCTTTCTTAATTGTCAATATTAGGCATATTAAATCTATGACCGTTATGTTGCACTCTCACAAAGTGTGGGTTGGTGCCTTTTTTTCACTATGTTCTATTCATGGTATTAAAACCAACTGATAAAGTTTTTTGTGGGTTTAAATACAATACTGAATAGTCCTTTCGAAAATTAAGAATAATCTGACAATATATATCTACAATATATAATATATACAGTCCAGGAGCTACATTTTTAGGGTTTGAAAGGGGCAATGGGTTGAGGTACGTTAGCCAGTATGTGTGACATACCCTGATGTGTTTGTCATACCCAGGGTGTTTCTTACGGATAGACTTTGACATCCATCGCAAATGTATCACAGGGGAAGTATACAGGCCAAGATGTCACATTGTAAATGCGTCAGACGTGGCATGTGAGAGAGGATTTGACAGAGTGACTCATTACCAAGTGGGCTGGAAAGAGCCGCTCTGTAGAGCAATGCAGAAGATGCTATTTGTTTTTCCATTTCCACTTTGCTCAGTGCTGACAATACAGTTACAGACAGAATAGGCACAATACCTGTGCTATCTCAGAAGTGAACTGTGCCTTAGTTACTGTTTGTCTTGGTAATATTGTATGTGGGTCTTCCCTGCAATTTCTCCCCCATCTCTATCTCCATCTCTATCTCTTCCTCATGTTCTGTCACTCCTCCCTCTCCACTTCTCCATCCTTTTGTCTCCTTTCTCGCTGTATCATTTTCACTCTTTCCCATGAATTGTTTCTTCCCTTACTCGCTCTCCGGCTGCCAATTCTCTCGTCTGACTCGCTTTCTCCGGAAAGGCGGACGTGTGTTTCACCAGTCTACCGCGTGTCTGGCACTTTCCAATTAGCTTGTATACCTGCTTCTGGCTGTGTAGGAGATAAGATGGGGAGCTGATACCACCGGGCTACTGTTATCTCTGTTTTCCTCCTGTCACACACAAGCAGACATATACCTTCACAAAATGCACCGCCACAGCTCCCTTAGCGCTTGCAGATGCATTGGGGAGATGGATACAGTAGGCTAACAAGGGGTGGACAAGTGTTGTAATGAATGCATCAGGGACTGTCACACGTTGTCAATAAGCCGTGGCTGAAGTTAGCGTAGCTCTGAGTGCCAAACGGCTAAAAGTTTGTGTGTCTTTGCGTCCACAAATAGCTTCTTTTTTTTTAGGCTCTTTTGTGTGCGAGAATGCGTGCAGGGTCATGTTTAAGAGCGTGTGTGGATGTTTGCTTGTGGCAGGGTTGTGGGCCATGCGATGACCCTGCGACCTGCCCAGACTGTTGAATAATAAAAGGCTATTCAGACACTCACTGGGTGACAGCATGAAAGGAGCAAGCCAGGGGAAGGAATGGGAGGGAGTGGGGGAGTTTGGGGCAGACATGGCTGGCTTTGTGGGAGGTATGGGATTCTCATTATTTCTCTTTGGCTTCACTATGCCGGTACAACATTTCCTCTGCTTTTCTTGTTGTGTGATTGCTTCTTCTTAAGTCCATCTCTCTGTGTCTCTCCAGGCCTGTCGCTCTCTTTGAGTTGATCCTTTTGTTGTCAACTCCAGCTTCATTTTCTCCTTATTTATTTCATCCACCCACCTCTACTGCTCTCTATCATTTTTTTATATTCCTCTTTGTATCGTATACACATCCCTTCCTCCCCCTTCGCTCCCTTTCCCCGCTTCCTTCCATCTCATCTACTTACTCCTAACAACCTCTCATGTCTTATTTTCTTTATTCCCTACCACTTTCCCATCCACCATCCTTCTTCTTTGCTCCTCTCAATTATGTGTATCTCGCCTCCCCTCCCTCCCTCTCAGCTCCTCCCTCTCCGTCTCATTAGCGGTGCTGTCTACTAAGGAGGTGATTAGCCTTCCTCGGCTCTAATTAAAACACAGAAAGGGAACTAAATGAGACCTGTGATTTGTGGGATTGTGTGCGCGTATGTGTGCACTCCTATCTTTACACTTTGCGTGTGCAAGTCACAGTGGCTGTGACGGAATGCTAAACAGCCAGCAGCTCGATTTCGATATAAAGTGCTAACAATTATCCTGAGCTTCTAATAGATGTTGCACGTATGTGAAACTGAAAATGGATTTCTCAGAGGGGATATGATTGTTTGAATTAAGTACTAGAAGAGAATGGAATGAGGAAAGACAAACAATGTGAAAAAGTGAGGGAAGGGAGTTTGAACAGGAAGTGTTGGATTCTTATTACAATTTATCCTTTTTATTTACCCCTATTCTTTTGACCTGAGTACTTTGCAATGAAGTGTGTGGGAGTTAAAACTACTTAGCAATCACAGACTGTTCAAAATTCACATAAATTGTTTTTAGTTAAATAGTATAATGTGTGGGAAATGTAAAAAGAATTGGAAGAGAAATCCCTGCAGTGTTTATCTTAAGGGATGGAGCTGATCTGAAGTCTGCCATTCCTCTTGAATAATCCAATTTCTTTCTTCTTTTTTCTCCATTGAGCCGTTTGTGCTGGAAAAAGCTAACATCTCCCCACATTTCTGTCCCTAGACTGTTTCAAATCCTGTGCTTGCACCACCAGCAGCTAATCAAATGAACCGCCATAACAGTTATATTCAGGCACTATATAAATTACTTAATTTACAGAACCTAATTTTGTCTAGAGTGGTATTTGGAATGTTTGACTTGGCTAATTTGTCAACAATTCAATGTTTATGTTCAACACATGCGTATTTGAAGGACATAACATACTATATGCTACTGCTATCAGATGTGGATGTTGCCCCCAGCCATTAGTTTGTCTCAAGCAATGAATTTGCCTCGCATTCAGACCATAGTAATCTCGTGATCTTGAAACCAGGATTGACGATATTTGGAAGAAAGGGTGAGACTGCGGGGGAGTGAGGCTGAAAATCTCTCTAGGTATCACTCTAGCAGCTAATGCTAAAGTTAGCTCTGTGTCAGGAGGAAGGAATATATGAAAACCTAGAAAGAAAACATGAAACTAAGGGAGCAGGCTAAGGCTTTAAAAGTAGTCATCTTGAAACCAGGAGTGACCGTATTTGGAAGAAAGGTTAGGCTGTTTGGGAGCAAGGCTGAAAAATATCATTAGCTAACAACTAATTCTAGAGCTAGCTTGCTAGCTTCGTTAGCTAGGTGTCGTAGCTGGGGAAGGGAAGAAGGTTTTTATAATTTAAGGTGAGCTTCTTTGAAGTTAAAGCTAGTAAACAACTGGAAAAACATGAAACTAAGGGACCAGATCAAAGTAATAGGCTACAAGCCAAAAGCAAATGGCCTTGAGGAACACAGGACAACCACACCAGGGAAGCTATAGGGAAGACTGACAGAGAACCCTGCAGCAGGATGATTACACCCAGGTGGAAAGAATCAAGGCAGGGCATCACAGGGTGGGGTGGGAAAAACATAAAGGAAAAAAACACAAGGCAAGAATACTTTTCGAAATAAATCAGGTGAACAGATTTGAAGAAGATTTTAAAATATCAATTGAGACAAACATACAAGATAAACTTTATTGACAATATAAGGCAAATGTTTATTGGCCTCCTTGTTTGGACACATTACTCACTCCGACTGCTGGGAATGAGACGGTAAGAATGTGGCAATTGCTGAAAAGGCTCAGTTTATTTAAAGCAAAGCACCACATTACTATCATCTAAGTGCTACTTCTGTTTATACCTGTATATCATGTGGATTATTATCCCATCTGCCTCATCTTTGTGCATTAGTAGACACACCAGGATCATGTGTTTAGCTGCTGTGTGGACCTTAAGAAAGTTTCATTTATATTAAATCGATTTTAAATGTCTACAGTAAATACATTGTTTATTTATTTACTGTAGACATTTTGTTTGTTTTTTTTTACAGTTTTTTATATATTGTTTTTATGTGTTGTATTTGCACTGTTGAGGAAACTGCGATTACAGTTTTTTATACATTACATAACTACACCATAGTAAACCTTTGAATCCTTCAATATAAATGGTATGAAATGAAAAAGATAGAAGTGGTGATAAAACGTCTGCTTTACTATTTCTAAAGACACTTCTTTTATATGTACAGGTATCAAAGCTATGTCATGATTAGAAATTGTATTTTTCAAAGGACATTTTGAAAAGGTAAATGTCTTGACAAAAACAACCTGCAGGTGCTCTTTAAAAAATGACCACAGAAAATCCTCCTCTTTTTGTATGTATGTACTTTCAGAGCGTTCTATAGATTAATGTTGTCAAAACACACTTGATCTTTCTTCCTTCTTTTGTGATGTTCTCATTCTCTTTCAATGTAACATCATACAATGACTGTGTTTCAAATGCTGTATCGTTGAGTTTCCAGTGGTTGTGTATCTTTATGGTGCCAGGGTATCAAAGGCACTGTTGCACTCTGTTGGCGTTATACCTTTTCGCACCTTCATGAAGAAACGCCAAGGGCCATACAGACACGAGGAGCTCCTGATCTGACGTCTGATCATATCAGGTCTGACTGAAATAGGGCATGTGACCCACCCCGCTGTGGACACACAGATTTATGAGGATACACACACATGCACTCTCTTCTATTGGTGGGGTGCGGGCAAGTTTGCTTGGCTTATCTGAGCGACAACACACACAAACACTTTTTTTTTACGGTTCTCTTGAGAAAGAAATGTTTGACTCAAAGAAGTGGTTTCCAAACATTTTCTTTTTAAACCACAAGGCCCCTTAAGTGATTTGTTTCAAGGTACCACTCCAATGCAGCAGTTTAAAGCTAAGTTGCTGTGCAGAATTGCAGATAAATCCTGAACTAAAAGGAAAACAATGCATTCAAAATCCTATAAAATGAGCTTACATGTCAGGTTTTCATGGATGAGAAATGTACACATACACCAAGCATTCCTTATTTTGGCTTGTTTCTGCAATTTGTTTGACATTGTAGCTCCATTTAGTTTGTCTTTCAGATGAGGCATTCGGGTTTCTGGACAGCTTTCCCTAATAAATGCCAATCTGTATGGTTGAATTTCACTACTATGTTGTCCCGGATCATTGAGGGCTGAAATGTATCTGCATTTCTTTCATCCATTCTTACAATGATAAATGACTCCGTCACTATACTGAATATCAGTCATTCTTTTTGACTTTTTGCAGGAAAGAACATTGCGTGATGATGGGTATGTGACCGCAAACAGTCTCAGCTGCATCATAAGTGCATATTTGAGAAGATTTACACCGATTTTAAACATGAATGTATGTTTACGGGTCATGGGTACAACTACATGTGTGAAACGAAGTTACTTTTGGGTCAAGAGGGATCTGCGCAAATCTTATTATGTGCCTTAGGTGATGAAGGTTTAGTCTGGTTGGTTGTGTCAGAAAAACATAAGTTGCCTGTTTAATGTTGTTAGACGGCAGAAGGCAGACACTTATCTTAATGAATAACCATCCTGCCAAGCTTTCTGGCTGCTCTCTTATGTTACACTTAGAAAAAATATCCAAAAACACAAAATGATTAACTAGTAAATACCACTCTTTCCTTGAAATAGGGTGCCACAGGTGCCATTCTAACCAAAACCCAGGATCAAAATGATGTTGATGACGACACTCGTAATCAGGATGACACAATGGCGATGATGATAGCATTGTTGTCATAACAGCAAATACGCTAGGATGATGAAGACGGATCAGCATTGCTCAACACTCCATCAAGTGTGCCCCCATTGTGCTTCAATCAGTGCCCCCTCTCATTACTCTTCATTGAGCCAATGAATTTGATGGCAGGAAGAAAAGGTGGAAAGTCTCCTCCCTCTTTCTCCCCAACCCCACAAAAACAGCATAAAAAAAGATCAATTTCATCTATTGGACCGTGCCCCATGCCTGGCTGATTTGCCTTTTTCTTTAATGCAGAGCACACACACACACATACATACAAACCTCTCTGACACCTCTTTAGCCCTCTTTTGTTACCCCCTTCACTGCCCATGCCATATGGCAAGTGAGAAAGATCCAGTGTGTGCGCAAATGTGTGTATGAGTAGACTTTGAGGTCAGTGGGGGGGTGTTAGGAGGCTGACCCGCTCACAAAGACTCCCCACTCCATCAGGGATCTCTATGAATACATGGGGACAAGCAGGGCTGAATGGGAGAGCAGAAGCCATGGAGAAGTCGTCTCCGGAGGGAGGCCGGGGGGGTCAGTGGCAGAAAAGAGGAGGGGTGCTGGTGTTTGGATGAAGGGGGCATTAGCAAGATGGATGTTTGTGGGGATTAGGAAAGAGACAGAGAAAATTAAAGAGACAGGGGGTAGGTGGTGAAAACAGAGGGGGGAGAGAAGTGTGATTAAAATGAGAGCCGGAGAGGAATAAGTCTGAATGTCTGCTTACAAAGGCTTAGGCCATGCATGTGTTTGTGTCTTTGGAGTTGCCCGCTGTGTGCTGTGTGTTTGCGGGGGATATGAGGTGATCCCTGTGCCACGGGGATCTACAATAGGCCAGCAGGTCCCTCTCTGTGTGAGGACAAGCCTTGGTGCGAGTGTCTATGTGTGCGTGCATGTACCAGTGTGTGTATCCCAGCAGGCTGTTCTCTATAGAAGCACCGGTCTATGGGAGTCGACACATTCTCATTAACCACATCTGACAGCCAAAGCAGGGAGCACACAGTGAGGTAGCAGGTCAGGGAGTGCTAAGAACTATCCTCTTATTGCTTCTGAAATTCTTGTGTGTATTTCTGCTCATGTCTGTGCTGAAAGTTGGTTAAAAACTGTTTTAGACCCTGCCGCTTTGCATAAAAGTCCTACTCTTAATGACAGCAACAATCCACGCAGTTCTGATCCGACAATTTCTGTCACTTTAATCCTATGCAGATAAGTGCCGATAAGCAAGTGTCGACAAAAGTGCTGCTTATAAAGTGCCTCTTATTTAAATGAGAGCAAAGAACTTAAACTCTTTCCCCTGATAAGTGCCTCAGGCTTCAATAATAGCACATATACATGTAAGTGCCTCTGGCTTTAATGACAGCAAGCGGCTAAAGGACTGTGGGAACAGCAAAGGAGTACAAAAGAGTGAAAATAGGCCAAGCAAAAGTGAGGGAGAAATTAGGGATTGATGCCAGTTTTGCTCCGACTAACCCAGTGCAGCCGTCACCGCCGTTGCTCCGCAATGGTCACACTATTACACATTGTTGCGTAAGATAGATAAGGCAACGAGGAGGCATATTCACCACACCAAGAGAGCTATCTGCTGATTATGTGTTTGCATATCTGGATTGGCACTAGCTTGGGGGAGGGGGGAGTGCGAAAGTGGTATAAGATGAGCTGATAGATGAGAGCAGCAGGCATAGAAGAGAGAGGTGAGATTGTGCTCCGTCATCTATGTTATGTGTGTGTTTAGTGGCTAACTGCCGTTGCCATTTAGAATTCGGACTCTGGCGTCATAACAGCAGCAACGTGGGAAACAAAGACCCTATTCATGTCCTCAGCCCCTGCTCCTCTTTGCTTCCCTTTTCTCAATCGGCCCCGTTCCCCCTATCTCCGTCTTGTTAAACCCCATTTATTTTTCTACAACACTAATACATTAGCTGATTCTTTGCACATTTTTTTCTCAAAAACTTACAGATCCTACTTTTTCCTCTTTTTTTTCTGCTCATCAGCTGTGACTATCACTTCCCCCTGCCTGACTGTTGTCTATTTTCTGTCCTACAGCTTTCTAATTCTTATCTTCTGTGGTTTGCTCTGCCTCCAAATCACTCTTTGTCAGCTCCCTGCCCCTCCACCACCACCACCACCACCCACTCCCTCCTTCACATCTGTTTCCGTGGCCCAGGTCCATGAGGTTGTATGCCAGCACCCTCCTCCCCATTATTAGCAGAACACAACTCTCCGACTGCCCACCTCCCCGACTTCTGTTGCCTTTTGTCCTGCAGCCTGGCCTGAGCCATTGCCTCTTTTACAGTGGACAAAACCCAACATTGCCAAATAGACAGCGGGACAGCGGGTCGGTTTATTGTCTGTCTCTGAGTGTGCCTGTGCTGTTGGTTTTGGTATTAGGTGTTTGTGTATGAGCATATGTGTGTTTGTCTGTGTCTGTTGTAAACACAGTGCAATGAAGCCTTCTGCTCTGACTCACAACATAATGATTGTTTGAAATCTCCAAAAATAACTTAAAAACATATTTCCACAATTCATGTCTCGCTTTAGTCACATAAAGAATTATTCAGAGCAAAAACCGGATTGGGACATGTCTAATTGATCGACCAATCATAACAGAGCTGGCTAGCAACCCAATGAGAGCAGACTGGTTTCTGGTTTCAGACAGAGGGTGAAAAGAGTTGCCGAAGCACAGGATGAGCAACAATTTTTAACATTAAAGTCACAGAAGAGGCACAAAATACAAATATTAACCTGGGGAGAATAATATGAATATACATATGTTAGTTGTATAATTCTGACAAGATGAGATAATATTTTATCAGTTTCCGCAACGTGAAAATGTTGCATTTTGGTTTCACACGAGACATGGACAGCATCAAGTACAACATCTGAAACACAACATCTTCACTACACAGACAGTGTCAATGGACAGCATGTAATAAGGCTGCAGATGGCTTTACATTGAAGTTAGTTCAAAGACCGTTGCATCTCATATGTTATATGAGACGCCAAGACGCATGACCAAACGTCAGTATTTGACAACCTGGGAATGAGACTGGTCTGGATCTGTTTAATGCCATGATGGGAACATTTGCTTATTAGGGCCAAAAGAGTCAAATTAGGTCAACAGTCCGTTTGATCTTTTTAAAGGTAAGGGATTAAAGTGATTGCCTACTGTAAAATTTCCTGTATAGTGTTTTTTTCCGTATAAACATAACCCCAATTCGGGGTAAGGTTAAAGCCATTTTGCAATGTGCTTTATGCAATTGTAATCAAATGAGCTACACCAATTGTGTTTCCAATTAAACCGGACGTCCCCAATTAAATTGTGTGAACTGCACAATTTCTACCAGAATGTGACATACAATATAAACAGAAAGTACAAGTACACAGGTTAAAGATTTCATTTTGGGAAGTAATGGGGATACAAACCGGAGGACCATAAAAACCACGAATATGAGCCTTATATTCAAATCAATGGAGGTAAACAAAAGGAACAGGTAGATGGTATGCAGAAAGTAAGCAACTGCCTCTATTTTCATTAATTGTGTTAACTGTTTCGGATGACATACTGTATAGTCAGTAAATTCACAATACAGATATAGCCCATTTTACACTAAGGATGTTTTTTTACAACAAGAAAACCCCATCATTAACACATCAAGATTTATAATATAGCCTTTGAGGCTGAGTCTGGAAATAGATTAATAGCTGCACAACACGGGGGCTGTACCATCATCATACTACATCAACATTACCATCTGCACGGTATCAGATGTACAGTATGGAGCTACAGTATGTGATTAAAAGGTTGGCTGCTCAGAAGGCTCTGGGGCCATGTTATACTTCATGGTTATAGTAGATGAAGTCTAGAACAGTGGCTGCAATGCAATGTAACGTACTGTTAAGCATCACTAATTTAAAGTTAGGGGCATACCTTTTAACAAAACATCTCATTGACCAACTTTGTGGTTTTTCCAAATTCAAATATTTTCAGATACAAATATGCAATGTATAATTTTGTTTTTATACAGTATTCTCATATATTGTTTATTATTATAATAGATAAGCCAAACTCCATATTGTTTCTTTTGGTTGTCTTTCTTTAAACAAAGTTTTACAATTCAGGAAATATGCCATGAATTTGAGTTTAAGTATTTTAGATTGCCCACTGTCATGTCAAGAGCTGAAGCCAGGGGGCTATTAGCTTAGTTTAACAAAAGGCCTGGAAGCCAAGGAAAACAGACAATGTGTTTCCCTCCGAATCTTCCCTAACCAACAGACTATACTTTTGTTTCTCTGATAACCAATCCTGCGATTTTTGCCCATGAATTTTGAGTAATTATATTGAGTATTGGATCTGCACAGATTGGGAGGTCAAGCATGCTCTCCACAGAGGGTATATTTAGAAAACAATAGCCCATAGAATTAGCATGCTAACCAAGATAGCAGCAACAAAAGAAACAGGGCACTCTAAGACATGTACAGATGTTTTAACGGTCCGAACACTGTGTTAAATTAAATACTGCTTAGTGCAGGGATTAGCACACGAGGAGAAGGGGGGCACTGAGTTCATGTAGCTGGCAGCTGAGGAATGAGCGGACCTTAAAAAAACATATTACACAAGAGACAGGGGGAAATCATACAAGAAGAGGCTTTGTCTAAGGGGCTTGAACTTTAGTTATTGCAATCCAACATGAATAGACAACAGGAAATGTAACACTGAACAACAAAAAAAAGGATTACTTCCATCCCATTTGGCATCTCGTGTAATTTGTTGTTGTTTCTTTTTTGCCATTCTGGTTTCCGGAATATGTTTGGTGCTGTGGAAATTATTAATAAGACCATATTGGTTCACATTTGAGAGGCTCATCCAGCAACTCAGCATGAAGAGCCATTACAATCGTGATAATCCTCAGGATTTGGTCAGTAAATTAGTGAAATGGAGATGATGTTTATTCTAAGCCAATGCAGCACACTAAACACAGACATGTGTGGTACATTCTTAAATCCCTTGACGTCCCTGCTTTTTTGTAAATCAGTGCCAACAGGGCATTAAAAAGAAACAGAGGACATTTTGCCATGAAAACAAACTAAGATCTGTCGTAGATTAAATCGGTGGTGCCTAGATTGTAACCCTTGATTTACGAGGCTATTGTTGTTGAGTTGTGGCAAAAGCTCAGTGGCAACGAGATTGATCTTACAATTGTTGACTATATTTCAGTAAATGCTTCAACTAAATGTTTTGTTGATATGAGCTATGCTAAAAGTTCTTGCCTTTATGATATGCTGATCCTTTTCCCACTTTTCCAGTTAAGTAATATTGTTTTTTGGCAATAGCTAGGGCCAAGAGAAGTGATTTTGTGATGTTTATTGAGCATGTGTCGTTTGCATCTACATTTCCCTAGTATGTATAGAGATGGTAATAATGGAATGCTTCAGCAAAGGAATCAGGTTGGTTCGTTGGTTTCTTTTACTCAGAAATGTTTAATTGGTGGACAGGTTGAGGTAGTCGTCAGATTTGTACATTTAGTGCATATGTCTGATGCAGTATGTCCTATATTATGTGCTGTTTTATGCGTGCTCTTGGAATGGTATTGTATCAACTTAATCTCACCCTAAACCTTAACCCTAGTTTGTGTGAAATATTCTTGTGAATTTTAATCTTAAGCATGGTCAATATGTAACCTTAACCATTTCATGAGTGTCTATAAATCTAGAGTCACCATCTAGAAAGGACCTTTAAAAGATGAAACAAAAATTGTAAATTCCTGTTACGAGAATATTTCCCCAATGCAAACATAATTATGGTAACTATCGCGTAAACCTAATACAGCTACACTTTCACTTTATATAATACAAACAGTCACATTGGCCGACTGGTAAGTCAAACACTTTTATTCTAAAAAATGAGACATGCAGTTTGAGAAGAAATATTTCCACAACTCACTCATCAAGAATGCTCAACAAAATAAACTACTACTGCCAAACTTCAAATTACATTTTTGTGTCCTTTCTCAGAACAGTGTGCAGAGCCTGGCAATGACCCTGTTGCAATTTTCTCAGAGAGAGCCAATTTGACATTATCGTGTTTTTCGCGAGGGAAGCATCCTCCAAAACGACACATAATATTCCAAACGAATGACATCCCAGTATTCATCTGCTGTGCTCAAAGCACCGTACAAAGCATGTGTTTTCCTTCGCTGTGTCCTTTCCGCTGCTTGTCATGTGTCATGCATTGCCTAATTCTCTGACAGCACCTGTTGTTTTCAGGGGCTTAACAAAGAAATATGATGTGCTGATGCCTCTATGGGAGCGGTGGTAACAAAGACAGAGAGCCACTCTGAACCCTGAGGTAGAAAAACAGACCCGTCTCTCTGAGTGTGATGAATATACTTGTGTGGTGTATATTCACACACATCCACCGTAAAGGAGAGCGTTGTCCAGTACATTCTTCGATTTGTCGTTCCTGTCATGCCAAACTTTCTGTCCTTATCTGCCACTCAACTTTATTTTGCTCATTTGGCCTCTCTCCCTTTTTTTTTGCTTTCTGTGCTCCTTTTTATAATGTGCATTAAAATTCCGCTCCACTCTCCAGTCCTCCGCCCTCCTCCAACCCACATCTACCCCCTCCATTTTTCTGAAAGCAGGAATGATACACCAGGTTTAAGCTAAATTCCTTGTCTGTCTCACTAATTGCTCGCTAAATGCATGATGGAGAAAATCATTTTAAGCCAGCATCTGAGTGAAAGAGCCTTTCAGCATTGTTCTGGTTGTCAAGGCAACGCAATTAAAAAACACACCGAGAACAAATGTGCACTCAGGATAGGCAGGTTTAAAAACATAAGCATCTCTGCCTCATCTGATTTGTTTTACTGTTTCCTTCTTTTGAATTGTTGGTTAACTTCCTGTTCCACTGCCAGTTCTGATTTGAACATTTCTGTTTCTGAAACGTATTTTTAAAAGAAGTGACACCTTGTTAAAAAAAGGATTTCTGGAAAAAAATGACAAACTGACAAAAAAGGTATTTACTGAAAAACAAGGACAACTTAGACTATTCTGACAAGGCAATAAGACTCATCTTGTAGAGACGCTGAATGGAGACTGACAAAGTTAGTCTTTTTTGTCACACTTGTGCTTTTAAATTGTTTTCCTCTCTTTTATGCCAATACTTCTCTCGCTTTCAACTCTAAAACTCCTTCTATTTTGGCACTGAACACTATCTCATAGTGAAGCCTAAAAATACTCTTCTCTCTGGTTGCCCCCCACACTGTCTTTCTCCAACTTGCTCGCAATTTTTCTCTCATTTTTTAATTAGTTCCTGGTGTGTTGAAGACCATAGTGGTAATTTACGAGTTCAGCCTTGGGTCAAACTAAAGTCCTGGGATTGTGGGATGGAGAAAGCAAGAAATGTGGAACAGAAAACTTCTCAGTAAAGTAAACGTAACAATTTACCTCACTCTCAAAGCAGCCTTTCTTTCATACCAAAGCCCTTATCAGGATGATGTATGTGCGGGCGTAGAAACCCATTTCTCCAACAACCTGTGTATTGCTTGCTTGTCTGGCAGTGTAGGGTGTCAGCTACAGCAATGGTTATATCATTACTCAAAACATTACCCAGATTTGTGCCAAAGAAAGTGGAAGAAAATAAAAAGAAAGCCATGTTTGCGGCGATTTTGTCACCAGGGCCAGATGTTGTTCCTGCTCTACTTTCCTTTTCTCTGCAGAGAAAACACACTCTGATCCAGACAATCTGAGAAACTATGTGCAAGTGACAAAACATAGCTTTGTCTTGTTTTTTGACAATATATCTTGTGTTAGACTGTCAGAATTGGGTCAGTTTACCATTGAAAATATATTCAAAGACTTCTTGCTGATGGGTGGAAATAGTGTCGCACAATGTGAAGCGGAATTTTCTCAGTATAGCAAGCCTACAAACAATAATGTACACGGATATAATGTGAACTTACTTATCTGTGTTTATTTTCTGCCTTTTTTTTAATGAACATTTGACTTTGAGCTTAAGGCTTATTTAATGCTGCATTTAAAAAGGCTTGTCCATTGTTGCTGAATGTGGCTGTAATTAAATGTTAATCCACCATGTCTAAGAAAATAACATTGATGATGCAACCGGTGTTATCTCAAAATGAGCTTGGAGATTTAAAAATGATCAAGGTCCTAATGTAAACATGCTTCATGCCATGAGGTGCATTATGGGAAATAAAGCATGCAGCATTTTTGGAGCATTATTCCTACTTGAATTGAAGTTAACCATTTTGGCCCTCTACTTTCTCAATGGGGACTATTGTTTTTATCCTCCAAGTCCGAGGCCCTCACCTTTAGTTTGAAGAAAAGTGTATTGCACTTCCAAGTGAGGGTTGGGGTTTTGGTGCTTTCACACTGGACGCGAAAAACATTTTTTGCGGGTACAAGACTAAGGATTTTCTGGCATGGCAAATAAAGATACTACGTTATACTTTATTATTATATATAATTATTTATGACTCGTAGTAGGCGCTGAAAGTAAGTACAGTATAGCACTGTACCCTATATTTCCAATAATGCCCCATAGTATAATTTTTAGACCGTTTTCACCCTGTAAACACTTGTCTTTTAAATGTCTGTTTGGTAATGTAGGCACTCTGTATGAATTGTTATTGTCCCAAATGAAAAGACCATCTCCATGACATCAGATTGTACAGGGCACATCAAACACTATATGAAACATCTACAACTTTGCTTCCAGACTGAGTAGGGTTGCAAAGGCTACACAATGTCCAGAACAAATGTTGGTACAGCTCAATTGTCATATTGTTATTTGTAAACTTTACTGGGTGAATTCTTAAGAAACAAGACAGTTTATGTCATGTTTTGGTCCAAAGTATGTCCATTGTTTGCATTCAGCAGCAAAGTCTTGCTTCAGATAATTGCCAAGCATCCCATTAAATCAACCCTCTGCATATCCTCCCATCACATCAAATCCCACACAACTGCCCTGTCTGAGCCAAAGCACTTCATGATTCATGTACTGTATATTTCGATTATATAATTGTAATGTACGGGATATTTTGTGTTTATGATAAGGTAAACAAAAATTGTATATTTGCATATGAATACATTCTGAGCAAGTAACCCATACATTTGCAGTTTATTCCAGTTGAGTTCCCAGCTTGATTTTTTTCCGGAGTTTGAAACCCTATGTAGGACAAACAGTAACTAGTAATTTCATCTCAGCGTGTGGAAACAGTCGAGTGACCATTTAAGAGTAGCTTACTTGTTTTATGCTGTTTTATAAAACTGTGAAAGTGGTTTGATTTGCAAATGCATTAAATGGGCGTCAAAAATCATTATACAAATAAGATTGAATGTACCGAAGCATAAACTCCGACTAAACCAATTTTGCATACATCGTTCAAGCTACAGGCTGCTATTATTCACTGTGCATTATGAATTCATAGTATACATTAATTGTATTACAGTATACATTGAGTTGCTCTCAGGGAAACCAATGGTTTTCTAAAAATGTCACACTCTTAGCTTTTATGAACAGTTTAATGCATTAAAATGATCTCTGCATTACAACCAGCGTTTTAACACCACCGTTTTAATGGTCTCTAAAATATGACTCTTAAGAGAAGAATTTTAGGGGGGAGGAAGAAAAATGTGATGTATCATTATTTTTAGATAGGTATCAGATCTAATCACTGTACTGAATCATTCCTGTTGGCTGGAAAACATCTCTGATCTGCTGCCCTCTGAGCTCATCTGCTGAATGTGTGCATTGTGTGAAATGAGATCTCGAGTGTGTGTTTCCTCCTATCCCAGACTGCACTGGTGTGATTGATGGACTGAGGTGTCTCTCCAGCTGGTGATCGTAATGAAGCTTTACTGTGTGTGTGTGTGTGTGTGTGTGTGTGTGTGTGTGTGTGTGTGTGTGTGTGTGTGTGTGTGTGTGTGTGTGTGTGTGTGTGTGTGTGTGTGTGTGTGTGTGTGTGTGTGTGTGTGTGTGTGTGCGTGTGTGTGTGGAGGGCTGACAGGACTAGATTATCCTTTACAAAGTTGTCCTCCAGTATGAAGGGCTGATTCTACCATGGGGAGACACACACACTTTTCTCTGACCACCGCCTTGGAGATGATGAATGTGGGACTCTGTGTAGCTCTCAGCTCCAGGGATCCAACTTGGAGGCGTGGAGACCCAGTTTCCCCTTTTTTTAACAAGTAGTGGAAGCCAGGGCCACAATGAAGTGGTGAGCCGAGACAAAGTTGGGTGATGTGTGGCGCAGATGGTGGCCAGACCCTGGGGATCAGGATGGCTGATGCTTTTTGGAATTTCCGTGCAAGTCAACGGGAAGTGTCTGGACCTGCCTCCGTGGATCCTGTGAACTGTTGCCACCTCTGGTGACAGGTGTTCTATCATTCTCATGATAACCCTACACATATTTCGTGTCACTTCATGTCTGGAGAGTTACTAATTTAATTCCCTTGATTAAAATGCAGGGGAAAGAAAAAGTGAGTGCAGATATACAATGAATGCACATTATTTCATACAGGGCTAAAGGTGTCCCGGAATATTTTGATTTAACTCATACGCTCTGACCTTCATAAAACCCCTTTTTAAATCACTTGTTTTTATGCACATTTCTAGTTATCACATTAAAAACCTGAGTGGAAACGCCAGAAATATGAATAAAAAAAGAGGTGACAATGGAAGGGAAACAAATTGAGCCAATAAATTATGACATGAATGAAATGCATCTTATACCTTACCATGTGAGGAATTGTATCAGATGCTAAAATTATCATATGTGTCATATAAGAAGCTCATTTAACCCATTTAAGCCGGGAAAGCGTTGCAGCATTTCTACCATTAAAACCGGGGGCGCTGTTGCGTCATTCTACCATTGAAGCCGGGAAAGCGGATACGTCTGTGGTATTTTTTTGCGATAATTATTGGCCTCTTAGCCCAATGAAATGCATCAGAATATACACGTGGCATTGTTTGGATTTTTTTCGAGCAATCATGGCAGACTTAGACTACTGTGGAGGGAATTCTGAAATTAGTGAAGGTAGGAATATTGACGATCTGCACAGCGCTGATGACATTATGGCTGACGACTTTGAACCCGTCGAACCAATCGACCGGGATTTATGGTAAAGACATATGTTTGAAGACGACGATGATGACCATGAGTTTGAAGGTTTTGAAACAGAGTCCACAGAGTTTTTTTCAACCGCAACCCAGGGTTGAAAGTCAATTTACCTGCAGTAGCCACTCATGAAATCCACAGGTGTAAGCTCTCAAATACTTTTTGAATTTTGTTTCTATCTGCTACAGAGGCTGAGAAATCAATTATTTAGTAGGCGTTGACACAATTGTTGAATTTCCAGAAAAACTTCAGGTTTTAAGGGGTTCTTTAAAATCGGCCATAGGTTTTACAGGCATTTTTTTCCCGTGCGTTTTAGGCCTAAATGGTTTAATACAAACATGGTGTGGAACAATGAGGCGAGGAAGGTGGTTTATCTGGGTGTTTAGCATCACAGTAGTAGACAGATAATAGCATTAATTAGCATTTCTCTGGAAATAAATGAACACATTTTGTTAAAGTTGACCTGCATTTAGGTTGAATCTTGACTCTTGTCTTTAGATCTCATTCCAACTCAATCCAACCAACACCATCGTGAGTTTTTGGACTGACATTAAGGGATGTTCAGGTCAAAAATGAAGCAAATGTTGCCTCTCTTAGGACAGCTGGGCAGTATGCCACAAGCAGCCAATGTAGCAACTGAACAGCGATTAGCAATAGCAATCTACTATTGTATGGATTGACCTCAGGCATGAAAGAAGGTCTAAATGTGCCAGCAAAAGGTCAGGATGAACAACAACCTGCCCTGTTTTTATGAAACTTTGTGGAAGGGTGAAGCATTGTTAAATGAAGAACCCATATCATTTTAGAGTGGATTTAAAACACATGTCGGACCAAGGCATGCAAGTTCATTCATTTACCGAAGTCATTAAGCCTTAAGAAAACAGGACGTTTTTTTTGTTATACTGTTAAAGTCTTACCCTAGATTTTCAGCAAAAGGGTGCATTTCTTTTCCAATTAACCCCCTATTATTCTCTTTACTTCTAGTTTTGGAGATACCTTTAGACAGCGCACTGTACTAAGCAATTAAAAACACTAATGAGGGAATATATTAGGTAAGCATGTTGTTTATAAAGCAGTGGAGTTCTAGACACTTGGATAGTCTTTGACACTAAGCACTGAAGCAGTTCTAGCAGCTTCTGCTGGCCCAACACCTTACTTAAACTGATTTGAACCCTGAGGAAAAACTTAAAAGCAAGATTTTCTTTAATTAAAAAGCCTCGTAGGCAATAAGGCCTTTAAAAAATCAAAACTCCACGTAAATCCTCTTCCTCTACGTGTGAGTCCTTGAAGTTTTCTCTTTTGAATACGTTAGAAGATAGAAACCCTTTTTCTTCAAATGCACCAGTGTTGCATCTTAAGATGTACCCATTTAACACTCCACTACCTTTTTGGACTGACCTCACTGGGTTTTTCATTTAATTTGTAACCCATCTATATCTGCAAAATGGATGTCGACGTGTTACCGAATACCAAGTATATGCATGTTCGTATATACCAAGGTGCCTTAATTGTCTTGTCCTTTTTGATCTTCAAAAATCAAGGCAATTCAATCTTCTCCCCTGTATGGAAATGTGCAGCTCAGCATGTGAATTTTAAGGCGCTCAGCAGGAAGATTTTCCAACTTAAGTTAAACATATCAACATGAATTACACTACTATACTTGTTTAAGTCCCATTTGGAGGTCCGAATCATTGCTCTGCTTCTAATATTACACTTTCTGATTCAAATGCCTCACTTGGGCTTTTTCTCTTATAGAGCAGTCTTTCTGATAACTGAGAATAATTAACATTGATTTGAACAGTGAAAAGCTCTCAGCTGTGTTATCTGACAGGCTGCATGCTGCAGCAGACTTGACGGCAGGCTGACCAAAAGGGAACACGGAGGATAGCAACTGTACACTGTAATAGGTTAAGATCAATGCACAGGGCTTACCGTGTATCGATCACCCAGCCATACACTGAGCAATTCACACATCCCGCGTGAGAAGAAAGGTATCCAATTCAGAAAAAAAACTAGTTGCTGAAGTTCACCACCAACTGTTTGTTAAAATATTATTCTGTGTTGTGAATACAAGTGATTTGTAACCGACTGTCAAGGGTAAGCATAACAAGTTAGTGAAGACAGCAACGGTTTAACATAAACATTCCTATATTCAAGTTAAGAATCCAGGCAGAATATGGCAGAAAATAGCAAAACAGAATAGAATCGTCCAACGTATAGCAAAGGGAACAGGACTTGCCCATGGAGGGAAATCAAATATCTGACAAACACCCACAGAAAACCAGAACTTTAATACATGCAGAACTAATCACAAGGACAGGACAAAGCTGGGCAGGGCAGGAAAAACAGAAGGGAACTAGGTGACCATAATCAGGTAATCAAACAGGAAGGAAAACACAGAAGCAGGAAGTAGAAACGGACATAACTCTAACTAACTAAACTAAGGCAGATTGTGACACCAACACCGACTTAAATGTATGAGATCAATACATAGAGAGATAAGGAACAAGTTCAGACCAAGACCAGAATACAGCGAGTAACGCGTTGCATGACACGTATGATAAAAATGTATTATCTCCATGTAGTAAACAATCAAAATGATGCAGAAACAATATGTATAACAACATACTGATAAGGATTAGTAAAAACTACAAATTAATGATTTGGCAAGTGTGTCTGAAAGACGGTAGGCAGACATTTTTTTAAAGGACATTGGATCAGTCCGTTTAGGCTAAGCTATTGTTGCAGCTGCTCCGTCCACACTCAAAACAACGTTGTATAACAAATATACACACAGGAGATTCCTTTGACATCTCCTGTGTGGGTTTTCTACAAACATTCACAGTGATATTGTTAACAACTAAATCAAACAATGCACTGGCAATTTAGTAAAAACACTCAGTTGTGGCCTTAAAATACAATCCAGGGACAGATCTAGAGAACTGATATGATGATCCACAGATTTCTTTTCTTTTCTTTTATTGGCTGTCTTTGAAATATAAATGTCTATCCCTAAAAGTAGTTTCCTTGCAATGCAGGTCTACATCAATTAGGAATCAACGAGTGTGAGATCATGTCTTATCTTACAACAGCATCCTGCCTTGTATAACTACCTTTTTACTTGAACAACAAGAAGAACATGTTGCCTTATTCCGCTTAAAAATGTATTGCCTACATCACTTTTTACTGAATCCCACAGTGCAACACCGCGGACTGCACAAATATCATATTCAAACACCATGAGTGCACTCGCAAACACACCACGGCGCCTAAGACAAAATACCTCAGAGTGCTCATATATGCAAAATGCTAACATATTCCTAAGTGCCACAGTGCCATGTTACATCGCTGCCAGCCTTGTAATTTTTATATGAATATTGCATCTGTGCTTCCTTCCCCTCTCAGTCTGTGTTATTGTGTCAAATGCGAGGCAAGATTTGTCTCTACGTAGTAACAGGGGAAAGCTTCCACTGCCTGCAGCCAGGTTCTAGGGCCTGCCTGTGTAAGATTGAAGCTTTCTTTCTGCTTGGTGAGCGTAAAGGGGTGAAGGAGGGGAGAGTAGAAGGGGAGTGTGGGGGGGGGGGAAGATGTGGAGCTAAAATTGGCAGGGGGAAGGGTGCTTCAAAAGAGAGAGACCCCCAGTGTTGTGCCGGAGGTTTCCATCTGTCGGCAAGAAGGGTGCAACATGCAAAAAACATCAACATCATGCGTGCAAAAAAAACTTCATTTGTTAGTGGAGGGCTGATGATGACAGAGAGGGGTGACACACAGGCTGACAGACATCCTCAGAGGCTTCGCTTGCAGGGCTTTGTGCATTTCAAGGTTTTTTTTTCGTCACTTTAAAGCCACCATGGGCGCTGTCCTAAATCCGAAGGGCCAGATGCATATGATCACAAGAATGTTGAAATGGCCCCAGCATTGCTTAGCTGAGGCTTCACAGTATAGTAAATCCATCAACACGGAATAGTCTGTGGCAGAAAAAACATGATCAGTGCTTACTGCGCCGGCAGTACTGTCTGTGGATCAGAGCTGTATTTAGAAAATGAAAGTTGTAGTGTTGTAGAAAGCCACAGACAGCCAGTTTCAATTTTGTGAATGTTTCATCATAAAAGCTCACTCCTCCCAACCAAAACCCAGTGACAACCATCTCTGATTCCCAACAGACACAGAAGCATCTAATCCGAGTAGAAACCCCTCATATCGAGACTCACGTCATTGTGCGGCAGTGACAATGGGAGCGCAGGAGCCAGGAGTGCAACAGGGCGCAGGTCCCATATGCAGTACTCTTGCCAGGGATAATAACAGCAGCAGAAGTAATATATTCATGCATGCACAGAGTGATCTTTTTCACCTCCAGCCAAAAGCACACTGGCAGAACTCTTGAGCTGAATCACCACTCAGTTCAACAGGCTCCCTGAGAGCCCTGGTCACATCTGTGTGTATGTGTGTGCTTCAATGTCAGTCACTTTGTTGTATTCTGGTAATGCAAATATCTATTTCACTGTTCTCTATAACACTCTCTTCAATAGAAGGAAGTAAGTGGTTTAGTCCATTTCGAGAAAAACTTAACAATTGGTTTTATGAATGCCATTTGTTTCTGACTGTAAACATCCTTTGGCTAACGACATCAGTGGTGCATAAACTGAAATCGATGGAGAAAGATATGGGCTGTTAGTATTCTAAATGTTAGCCATTAACAGATCCACAGAAAAAACAGATTCAAGAATGGAGATAAAAGTGGCAATAGTGAACACCATCTTTCAATCACAACTAACCGACTCTTGAACTTCATATGTAATGGACGAATACGAGAGTTGAATCAATGTTCTTATCAAACTCAAGGCAAGAAAGCTCCGTAATGTCAAATTTCGTCTAACAATTATTATTTCATGTTGGTAATGAAGATATCCAAGAAGCTATATCTTTTACGGGAAAAAATCCTTTGGCGAACAAGGTATTTAACCTTTAAAGCCAATCGCCTTAGGGAGAAACGCATAACATAACATACCAAAATGAATAAGGCATAGATCCTTGACCATGAGGCTTAGAGGCATATTTCAGTCTCTTTGATCGGTAAAAAGCTAAAGAATATGAATCCATTGAAAGTAAACCTAATCATATTAACAGCTGAATGTATTGTCCTACCATTCATTACAACTGGAACTGTTCATGTGATGACGCTCCATGTCTTGGCCTTGTTTACCATTGCCATGTTGGATACTTACTTGGAGTTCAACTGTTAATTCCCATATTTCCATATTACATACAACACAAAAGCAACAGCTGTGGTTCAGCCTAAATAATGAATATGTATTTGTAATGTGTTTTGGTAGCATTGATAGGGATAGCGATTAAGGTCAAACATATAAAGAACAACCTGTACACAGTGTCATTGTGCATGCCCTAGAAAACATATACTGCTTTTCTTGTGCATGGGCTAAAATAAAAAAAAGCACATCCCACCTGTACTCACATCACTGCCTCTGACTTCAGCGCACACAATAGAATTGATTTTCAGCCTCTGGTGGCTTGTCCAGAAAGCACCGAATAGCCTTGCTTCCACATTGCATGTTAGATATGCTTAAAAGCAACGAGCCACCCAGAGCCTTTGGGTCATCTGGCCCTAGTCAACGTGATGTACAGAGGTTTTGTACAAAGTCTGGTGGAACTGCTTCTTATTTATTTTCTATGCTGCGGTTTCAAAAGCCTTCCATGAGGATTTGGTTTGCTCAGACACTTACTAAAAGATAAAGCAGCCTGAAAACATGTTCTGTTGCCTTTCAACAATGAGGATTGAGTCTTAGCCATTGAATACTTCATGTGTAGGCTTGGTTTACAGAGCTCTGGTGAATGGGTATTTTTTTCAGTTTCTTTATGTAGAAACCATATTGCATTGACAAAGGTAAGATTGCGGTCTCTGATAGCATTTACAATTGCACATCCCTTAGAAACGCTATCTCAAGGTCAGATAGACGCCTAAAAATATTTGCATCAGAGTGAAATTTGCCCTTTTTTGCATCTGATAGCATAATTCATGTGGATTGTTGTTGCACCAAGTACCAGGCTGGGTCACATTAAAACTGTGTTCTTGAATGATGAGATAAAGACAGATTTCTCGAAACATCAGGCAAGGAATTTAACTGTGTCAGAAAGTATTTGGAGCTGATGATGCCTTGATCACTGGGCATGACACCTGCAGTGGCTCAGTCAGTAGGGGCTTGGACTGGGAATCGTAGGGTCGCCGGTTCAAGTCCCCGAACAGACTTGAAAAAACATGGAAAGTGGACTGCTACTTGGAGAGGTCCCAGTTCACCTCCTAGGCCCTGCTGTGGTGCCCTTGAGCAAGGCACCGGACACCTCCAATCCCCCCTCCCCATTGCTCCCCGGGCGCTGCACAATAGCTGCCCACTGCTCCTAGCACTAGGATGGGTTAAATGCAGAGGACCAATTTCACTGTGTGTGCTCTGCTGTGTGCATGTATGTGACAAATAAAGAGGGTTTCATCCTCCGATTCTATCTATCTTATGAATGTGCTTTTGATACCAAAAACTCACTGAGTCACTCATAATATAACTGCGCTTGTCTGTTGTCGCCAATCTTTGTGATTTGGTTTTTAATCAGGTTAATTTGGATGGTATTCTGTGCCAAATGTATGCATATAACCTAATTTATTAATGTTTAACAAACAAATAGCACAGTAGCACCTAGAATTACTTCAAAGCATCCTTTTACAACAGTTTGAACATTGACACAGTCCTCAAACTTCGTTCTTCAAAGGAAACAAGTTGGTTAGGCTTGGCAAGCTTGTGCTTTAAATAACTACATTATTGGTAAATCATATATTAATTAGATACATTTTTGGGTTGATTTAAATAAGAAGTTGGGGGTTTAGATCATTTCTGGTTTTACGCAGGACACAAAAATTGGCATCCTTGCTGAAAGTCGTAACTCGTTTTTACTTCCTAGTTCAAGATTATGTGGATTACGGACATATTGATTTAATAGGGTTCTGTACAAATACAGTGCATTATTACATTTGAGGTATATCTATGAAGATTTTAAGAGAACAGTCGTTAGGACAGTCATTCACCCAGGTAATTTGAGGATTACACTTTTTCTTTTTATCTCATTTGTGTATCCTTTGTTGAATTCCTTCCATCTCCTTCTGATATGAATTACATTTGCTTGACTTGTATTGCATCAGAAATCAATCCCTATCTTTGCAAACTAAGTCCTTGTGAACACTGACATGAAACATTGATGTAAAACACACATATAATGAGCTCAACCTACACTATCAGACAATTAGTTTTGCTTCTTTATCTAGTAAGGATAAAGCTAATCCCAAAAAGGAAAGGGTGCAATTCTGAAGATTTTTGTGAAACTACACGTCTTATCTTTTATCACCTGCATAAACACAAAGCCAATGGCACAAGTTTAACATTTTAATATTATTCAATATATTTTATTCAGTTGTAGTCAGCAAGGCAAACTGCCTTTGGACTAAATGTTGCATCACATTTCCTAACAGTAACCATACAAGAATAACACGTACACACTTGTCGTATTGATACACATTGAATAAGTCATACGTATGATAGAGCAGGTTTTTCCCTTCAGCAGTTTAGTCAGTTACAGTCCTGAATACTTTCAGTGTTTCTAAGGTTACAGTGTATTGTTTTTTATTGAAAAACATGGCTCTGAATACCTTGAGAATCACGTCACATAGTTCAGCATCTGATCGGAAACCAGTTAGGACTGTTTAATCTCCTCATGTGTGAGGGTAGGAAATGAATAGTAGAGGTAGGATCAGCGCTCGAAGGAGTATTTATTATCAGAGTCTTGCAAAAAGAGCAGTGCATTTTATCCTCAAAAATATGAGTCGGAGTGAAAGTAAAAAGATCGAAGAGGGGCCTCCGATAAAAGAGATAGCAAAACACATTTAGGTCTGGCTGATATCAAAAAGAATGCAAAATGGGTTGTATTTTGAAGCAAATCAAAACAGCTGTGGAGGACAGAGGTTGTTGAACGCTGCTTATTGATGTTCTGGGATAATGGCACATGCACTTGAAACACAGCGTCCTTAGTTACCGCTTTTCAGCTGAGGCAAGCGCTTGAAGTGTCAAAGAGACAGGCTGCATATGTACCATCTGCATTCATGAGCTTTACAGCATGCTGGTTAATTTGTGCATGTAAATATACTACAGTATGTGCATGTGTGTTGGGATGGTGAAATCCCCATTCCCAAAGAACTCCAAAGGCGCCCACTCTTTCGGAAGGTTGCATCAGTGTTGCGCCGAAACACGGAGCCCTCTGTGCTTACCCTGGGAAAACAATAGCTTATCTAGCCCCCCCACACACACACACACACACACACACTCTTGTCCGCATCTGACAACATCAGCATTCAAGCCCTCTTTAGCACCCAGACAGCGATGAGCTACTTAGCAGCGCAAGCCCATAGGATTAACTGCTGATCTACTCATTCACGTTAAGCACTGCAAACAGCCGACTTGATGATAGCGAGGGTTTAAAAGTTGGAGGTGAGGCACTTATCGCAAGATGAGCCACTCGATGTCTCATCTTTCACTTTGTAAACTTTCACTGCGGTGAAGGTGATAAAAACAGAGCACAATGGCTGTGGCATGACTCCGGTGGCCTTTCTGTGGGAAGAAAAGACTCACTCAGAGAGAGGGTATGCCTCCGTAGCAATGGCATGCAAATGAATTCAGACGCCTTTTGTCTCCTGGAGGCCCTTAAGGCGCAAAGTCTGGTTGCCGTATGGGGTGGTGCTGTGAGGACATTGATGTGTACTGGAGCGTTTTATTGACACAAATAGCAGGAGGAGGATTTTATTTTGATGTATTTTGGGTTAAATGAGAGGAAATTATTCAGAGGTGTATGAACCTATAACCATCAATGAAGGGTATTGGGTTTTATTGCAGGGTTTACTATTATTGAAGGGATTCATTGAGGTTAGGGCGTGAGCAATGGTGGTGATTTACTACTTTAGTATAGACTGGATTGAGTATTCTCGGTTGGGAGAATATAACTGATTCTTATTTGGATGATTGCTTTTCAAAGCCTTGCTCCTGAGAGGAAAGTTGATTTGTGCGGTGGTCAAGGAAAAGGATCTTCCAGCAGCCTTTTATTGATACTCCCTTGGTCCTTATTAAACATACTGTCTGTGAATTATTATTTCAATGCAGCACTGGAAAGTATCTTAAAAGCTAACAAAAACGAAACAGAAACATCTTTAGGGGGGCTTCTTTTTAAATCTTCCAATGCTGATTTTTTCTCCCTTTTCCTTCTTTCTCCTCAACATCTGATGGAGTTTAAGATATATTGAAACCAACCTGCATCACATCCTCCTCCAGCTGCTTCCAATATCCTGCCGCCCCCGGGGAATACCATGTTATTGGGAAACAATGACAATGTCTACAACTTCTACAGTGATGCAGTGTGTGTGTCCATGTGAGACATTCCACTCAGGAAGTCCCATGACCCTTCTACGACACACACACACACACACACACACACACACACACACACACACACACACACACACACACACACACACACACACACACACACACACACACACACACACACACACACACACACACACACAAACAAACACACCAAATAATCATCATCCTGACTTCTTTGCAATATGTCCTGGGGAGAAATAAACACATGGCTCGGAGTTTTTTTTTTGTTCTTCTGCCAAAAAGATGCATGGTTGCTATTTTTACGCACTGGCCATTTTCTCAAATCATAACTAGGGAAAAGAAAAAAGAATAATAACTGTAGAAGACAATCACTTCCTACCAAGAAGTGTGAAGAAAAATCTGCACATTTTTTTTTTTTATTATTGAATCATTTCCTGCCCTCGAGAGGTAAAAAAGATAGCGCGAGGACGAGAGGGAAAATTAAGAACAGTGCTATAGAGGCATTTTAGAATACCAAATGTTAATTCAGCAAGCTTCGTCTCAAGTTTCTGCTTGCCTGATTGTAATCTTATTTTTGGAAACCTGTGACATGAATATATTTAGCAGTCGAGCCTGTAATTTGGAATATTTAGTGGAAAATGCTCACAGTGAAGGTAGCACTAATTAGCGCCAACACTATGCCCGAACAGCTCCCTCCAACACTCTAGCAGCGTCCTTAGTTTTCTTTTTTTTTTGCTGAGCGGTTCGCTGTGTTAATCGAACCACTCCTGCAGTGCTGTGTTTGTGGATAAGGAACACTTCCCTCAGTGGAACAAATTAGCTCCATTAGCCCTATGATAAAAGGGAGAATCTCCATTTCCCCCTGTGAAGTCGAGCAGCTAAATACAGCTCCTCATGACGATCGACAAGGTCGGGAAAATACAGTTGACCACCGTGTCTGTGCTGATTTATATTGCAACAGTAAAGTGGACAGCAAATTGGGTTACATTTTTAACAATTAAATATAACCATGAAACCGCCGGAGTCAATGTACATTAAGATGATAGTATTTTGTATAACAAGTTTCCTAAATCTTATGGTTAATTATGAAGGAGGCACTATATTATTAAAGAAATGCTAATTAGCATACTTTTCATTTTGAGTAAAATGGCCTTTACAGAAACTGATTGCATAATTCAATACAGACTAATAGGCTAAACATGCTAAATCTTGACAGCTCTATGAGACTTACTGAGTGGATTACTGACAATTTTGTTTATTTCATTCCTGTTTTTTTCTTAAATGTTCTGGTTAAGTATGATAATTAGGTATTATGTTAGACTAAATAATAGAAGACATCTACCAGGAAATTGCCTATTTGTTAAAAATAATGTTTTTACCCCTTGTCTCCCCTTAAGCCACTCTTGCTTCTTTTTTTAGGTTCATCTACGTGGGATTTTCCATTAGAGTCTATTTAAAGATCTGCAGGAAGTAGCGTACCCTAGAGTTCACCCCCAAGCTAAGGTCTCATGGGACTTCGAGTTCATGGGAACCAGAAGCAGTTCTCCGACTCTTGTATCTTTTTGCACATCTTCACATCCGTTCTCCCTACTCATCATTCTCCACCCCTCCAACCACCACAAACCCAACCACTTCCTTCGATGCTCTGCTTTTCATCCTCATCCTCGATTTCACTTCCGCCACCTCGTTCCCTTCACCCGTATCCGAGTCTTTTTCTGAACGTCTCTTCTATGACGCTCACAGACTTAAAGGCTGCTCCTTTTAGCCCTGTCCTCCTTTCGTTCTCCCGCCTCCTTTCTCCTGATTCAGCTTAATTGCTACACCCCTCCTCCGTATGCAGGTTTGCAGCTTTATTTCCATCATGTCGGTGCCTATTATTATTCACTGCCTGAATCAGCTTCACCACAGTTGTATGTGTTTGAGCTGGCACACACATCTAATCTGGCACATATGTGACCCTATGATCCCGCCGAAAGACTCCGACCCCTCTCTTCCGGCATGGCTGGGCCCCATTACAATAAATCCTGATTGGGAAGCTAACAGGAGTCAAAATTAGCTCGTAATGACTGACTGACTTCTGCTTCTCATTCCTTCTCCCGGCCCTGCTTTCGCTCACCGAGTCAAATGAAATATCTAGGACAATCAAGATGGCTGATTGGAGTGAAGGATATTGGAAATGTGTCTGCGGTTCCACAAATTGCTGACCTAATACAAAGGAGTGGATCCCTTCTTTGTTTTGTAGGTCAGCGCTGCAGCAAAAGTCGATAAAAGCGTGCGCTCCTCAATTTAGCTATGCATTACATTATGCTTGACCTTAAAACAAAGCTAGTGTACTTTCTACTACTTTCTCTCCATTCGAGCTTGAAGAACACTTTTTCCCTCTCCTTTTCCAAATTGATATAATGAGTTGCAAAGTGTTGTAAAGGGGTGCTGTTTCGCACAGAAGATTGTTACTTGGTTTTTAGGTTATTGTTCCAGCGTTCCCTTTCTCACAGAGTGCTATGCCAGAACAGCTGCTACACAGTTGTTCACTGCTGTTGTAACTGGCAAGCATGTCCTCATTCATATAACCCCTACCAGCCAGGGAGTCTGGTCGGGTAAGCATATGTGTATTTGTGTTGCGCGTGCGAGTGACTTGGAGCGTTTCGCACTTCAACTTCACCGAGCGTGCGTGCACGTAAAACACAGATGCCTTGTTCTTACTCACTTTCCCCCTATGTAAGCATGTCTTGGCTAAACATGCAGTAACACTGGACCAGACACAAAGCTCTGTGCAGAAAGGCCCGACAGCTGCACTCAATTACATTAACTACCGCGGCCAGAGAACACACACTCTCTCAGGCCACTGGCTCCAGCCATAATCAACGACTTATTCAATAAGCTCAAAAAAATGTACTCCCCCCTCACTTCTGCCATACACACAAAACAACATCACACTCTTTCCAAACTGAGGGCATTTGTTCCTAGTAGCTACCAGGTCAAAGTTGAGCTTTCAGGAGACGGCCGTTTACCTGAGCTGTAAAGAGAGAGTAATGGGGGTGGGGGGGTTAGTGGGATATCAGCACGAGCAGTTCATGAACATAGCTAAGAACATTTACTTGTTGGTAAGTGTTATTACATTTTCTCTTGATCCCAAAGAAAAGTTTATCCACTGGATAATTCATTCGGTCATTCATTTATTCCTTACCATCTCCGTATCAAAGCTAAAGCCTTCACTTTCACTTGTGTAAGCACATTGGTTTCAACCTTTTTTCACACTGACAGGTAATGCAGGTCTCATAGAAAGAGTCAAAACTCTATCTGTGTTCAACAAAAAGGATAACAATAACCTGCTTCATTATGAATCCTTACTCAAAATCTGCCTGATCTCTCATCAGGTAGAATTCTGTGTTAGTTCTTTGGTGAGAAAGAATGCACTCCTTAATCGGTACTTAAATGAATGCCTGAATTTGCCTTGTTTGTTTTCTGTCGTTCTTACATTTCAATGTTTGTGGATATTACGGGTAGGTGAAGCAGAGTGAACACAAATGCAGGAGCATTTGACAAAAATGTATTTTCAAGGCATGATCCAGACAGAATGAGGCAAAACAGAACAGAACTTCCTGATTACAAGAGACAGAAATCCAACAAGAGGGAACTAAAACCAGGACTCAAATAACATGCAGAGCTAATGAGGGAATAAAGTGCAGGTGAACAGGAGTGTTGAAGACAAGAAAAATATGTACAAATGTGAGGTACTTGTGCTTAACCTGAGTGTATACAGATACAACTGTAGCGTTTATATGTCATTGGTTAGTTTATTGACTAGTTTATTAATTTTTATTCATTGATGTATTACTAATGTAAAACGATCCCGCCTTCTCAAAGATGTGTGTTTTTTATTTGTATTGTTTTAATAATTCAAATGTATTTCTCATATTTAGTTAGACAAAATAACACTAAGAGAAGTCACTTTGAATTCTCAATAGTTGTGATGCAATTTCTCACATTCAATTTTTTCCAATTAAACGGAGAAGCCTTTCAGCAGATAAATCCATAATGAAAATAACCATTGGTGTCAGTCTGATACAAATAATTCAAAATCAAGTCCACCTTGACCAACGACAATAGTCAAATCGACAATAGTAAAGTCCTGAATTATTAGGATCATTATTGCACGAGTAAAAACAATCTGAGTCTTACAGCATAGTATTTCTAAAGTGTGGTATTAGCACTTCCTCTAACATTGAGCCAAAGCATGTATAAACATTCTCAAGGATAGCACCACTGAAGGAATGTAGCACATTTCCTGCACACGCACATTGATGGGAGTTAACTTGTAATCCATTGGGAGGTGAGAAACCCATAGTTTCGGTGGGGGAGGGAGGGATGAAGTTCTTATTCACAGCTTTCAGGATAAGTAGAAGTGCTGATCTTGGATATTTCACCACGTCCTACCCGCTGAAGGTATACACTGGGTTTACAAGATACTGTATGTTTTTGTTAATTATGACGTATTGAGTTAGGGAAGATGAAGATGTCAAAACTTGATAAAATTCCTCAAGGTTTGCAAAAACTCTACATAATTGCTTGGCATAAAGAGCTTTTCTTGACTTAGGCCTATAAATAACTGTGATGCAGATTTGGAAAGACCCAAAACGTTGTGTTTTTTTGTTAATGAGATCTTGAATTAGAAATATTTGGATTCAAGGAAGTTGTATTGGCACAACTAGATTGGACACCCTAACACAGGTTGTGCTGGACTAATCAATCCTTCAAGGATTATTTCCAGTTCTTTACTCCTTATTTCACATTCAAGTCATGGAAAGAATCTTGTTGGATAGATTATGTTTGCATATATGTACCTCAGATAACCAGTTTGGCTTCAAGGCTAAGCACTAAACTAGGCATCTATGCTTTTAAGGAAATGGTAGAAACGTATAGAAGACAGAATTCCACTGTTCTAATTGGTTTTATTGATGCCTCTTAGGGCTTTTGGCCGAGTTAACATCATAAACTGTTTTTAAAATTGAAACAAAGGGGTTTGCCCTACAGTGTAATTAGGATCCTGGCTTATTGGTATGCCAACCTGAGCATGCAGATCAATGGGGGAATGCAGTCTCGGTGCCATTTTGTGTTGGTAATGGAGTTCGCCAGAGGGGAGGCTAATCTCACCATGCCTTTTTAATATCTATATGAATGATCTATCAGATGATTTAAGCGGCTGTAAAACAGGATGTATGATTGTAAACCATCTTATGTATGCCGACGATTTGGCTATTTTTTCTCCTAGCAGTGCTGGATTTCAACAGTTGCTTCAATATTTTCTGATGATGGTGTCAAATTTGATGTTAAATACAATGCTAAGAGGAGTGCTGTAATGATCTGTAAAGCTAAAGGGGATAAGAAACTTGTTTTTCCATTTTTCTATCTGTCAGGACAGGTACTGTCTGTTTGCTGTACAACTAAGTATCTGGGACACATCATCACAGATCAAATGGCTGATGATGATGACAAGTTAAGGTGAACCTCTTTAGAGCTTATTGTACTCCTCTTTATACTGCCCCCTTGTGGGTCAAGTTTAAGAAGGCGAGCCTCCAGAATCTCCACGTTGCTTATAATGATTGTTTGGGTATAGTGCTTAGGAATCAAAGTGAAATGTTTTGTAATGTACGAGTCAACACGTTCCATGCACTCTTTGAGAAATCTGATGTACAAATGTATCTGTCGATTGAATGATTCTCATAATGTTGTCGTTATGCTGCTGTCCAATCCTTGTCTCAGTACTGTACGATACCAGTCACCTCTGTGGAAAGATTGGTATAACTGCCTTTTTTAATTTATATTTGAATGTTGTGTGTCTTTTAAAATGGACCTCGAGTCTCCTCAATAAAGCTGATTGATTGATTATATGCTTTTCTTCTGCTCACCAAGCTAAGTAAAGGCGAGAACCTGAACACCACTTCACATATTATTCTCGATTCCTTTATTCACTACTTGTCTCTTTCATCGCTGAACTCTTGTCCTTCTTCGCTATATTATCTAAACAGGTTAAAGCCTCACTCGGCTTTGACAATGAATTAAATGTATCATTGGTGTTTTTTCTGGACTGGTGTACTCAAACTATACAATTATATATCCCTTTAGATCAGGGCCCCCATGGAAAATGAATGATCCATTTACAAACGAAGAGGTGTGTGCTAATGAAAGCAATGAATTAATAGCCCTTAGGTGAGTCTGAATCTACAAGGTAGAGTCTTTATTGCTCCCCCATTGCAAATTGCAGCGTATTACAGTTGGCTGGCTTAGCAAAGAGTATTTGCTTAGTGGCAAGTCAACCAAAAAGCCAACATCTGATTTCCACAGGTAGACATAGTGGATGTTTGAAACAACTGGACTAATCTGGAAACTACCTAGCAAAACAGCCCTTTTGAAGGACAAGTCAAAATAGGTCGTAGGTAGGCCTAGTGGTAGAATGATATAAAAAGTTACTTACTCTTAACCAGTGGTTCTCATCTGGTAGGTCACGACCCAAAAGTGGGTCGTAGACCCATTTTGAGTGGGTTTCAGATATGCAAGGGGAAGAAAAAAAGTAAAAAAAAAAAAAAGAAGTCTCTGAAAAAATAAACACTTTTATTTTTAAGGCCGACATTTCTAATGCTGTGCGTGCAGTAGCCGTTTGAGTGGAAATGTCGGAGACCAGAAATGGTATTGAAAACTGCGGTCACGTAGTGATCATATTCTCAATAAAACATCTTTGCTGATGCTTCTCAAGTTTCTGGCCAATCAGAATCAAGCTTTTGGCCCACTGAAACAATGGGGGTCTGCTCTTTCCACAATTTAAAGTAATTCACACAGCCGCTCTCCTCTTCCTCTTCTCTCTGAGGATCAGCAGCTTCAGCTGTCAGAACAAAGTAACAAAAGATAATTGGCATTAAATATTTTTTTAAATGCCGGGTAATAGTAGATGTATTTATTTTCTTCTCAGAGTGTACCATAATGCATAGTTTACATGTTAGTATTTCAAACAATCTCATGGGTTGGGTTTTCAACTTGTCACCTTTTTCACTTGTGGTGAGTTTCCAGGATTGGCTCCAAGTCTGTCTTGTTATTTAATACAAAAAAGATGTGTCTTATTTATTTCAAACAGTTCAATTCTGATTCTGAAAAACGTGATGACCATCACCAGTTTAAACCTGTTTAAAGAGCATACTTTGGTTCTGTTAAGGGATATAATCTGCCTTGCATGGCACTAACAATATTGAAGATGTGGGTTTGTTCCCATGGATATATACTGAAAATGTTTGCACTGTACTTCACTTTACCTAAAAGTGTTTGCTGAGAGGCATATATATTTATATATATTTGTATATTTATATACTGTATATATATTACTGCACTGGTTCAAAACTTTGGGTCGAGATTTATTGTTGTTTCTTTGAAAAACAACGTTAGCAAGTCTGTTAGCATTAGCGGCTAAGCTTATGATAAATGAGCAGGCATCTCGAAGTGCTTGTTAATATGAACATCTATGGACAGTATTATGTTATCAATGTCTCCATTGTGCAGTTTCATTGGAAGTAAATGCAGTGTTTTCCTTTTTTTTAGTAGATCCTAAGAAAATCAAAAGTGATAATGCCATATGCAATAGCGACGTCAACAATTTTACTCCTTGCCCTGTTTATCTCTTGTCTTATAAAAGCTTATAAATGACTTATAAAGTGTTCACAAACTAATAAATACATTAATTACAAGCTGTTTGTAAACCCTTTATAAGGGTACTCTTATTGTAAAGTGGTACCAAACAATGCAATGTAATGTTTTTGTCTAAATATATGTAGACTAGCTGCTTTTAATGCGTATCCTAACACTAAAAGTAAAGTATTTAAATTTCAGGTTGACTTTCATCGTCAGCCTTGTCAGTCAACCCCATAAAATCTTATTACTAATCATCATCCGCTTTATCTAACCAATCAACTGCACCTTTAATATCTGCTTCTAACTGCTGATATGCAATAATACACCACCCACCATCCCCTCCACCGGCAGCATCAACCTAGATTCTCAGGGGTGGGAGTGTGTGTTGATATTTTGCTGACAGTGAAACCAGACTGCACCAAATTTCAATCAATACTTTTCTTCAGCCTTAAAGCAGTGTCTACTGATTGAATTATATTTTTGCAGCAGCTCAGCCATTGCTCAAGCGTTCAGAGCACATTTGGGTGGAAAAGCAGCCGTTTCCAGGAGAACAGCTCACTCCTGCAGCAGTATGGTGTCTTCTGTATGAGTTTTAATTAATTGTTTACATAAACTGCCTCCATCGGAAGCAATACGCTTAACTTAAAACCACAAAAATGATCAGAGATAAAAAATAATGAGATGTTGGTAAAACTGAAATATCTTTCTACTGCTACCCTCACACTCTCCCTGCTATAAATAAAGTTCACCGAACAACATGTCAAAGCATATATCATGGCGGGTTCCATGGAGAGCCGTGTCAGCGTGCTCAAGTTAAACAGCTACGTGTTTATTATGAAAGCAAATCCCCATGTTTGCTCAGAGAGACAGAGAAGGCAAGAGAGAGACATTGTTAATGATGTGGAAGACGATAAATAAGTGCTGGCTACAGCTCCGGCTCCTGACACTTTAACTGGAGACATCAATTATTTATCCAAGTAAAGAGGGGTCAGGGTGTGTATGTAAGAGAATGTGTGTGTATCAGTGTAGTGATTCAAAGGTGTTTCACACACAAGTGTCCGTGAAGTCCTCTAACCCAGCCGTACAGCTGAAAAAAATTATGTGATAACCTCATTCAAACCTCCATTAGATATTCATGTACTTTTCAAAAGTTTCCCATTTCCAGGAAGACTTCTAGGGGAATTCTTTAATGCAAAAGGAAATGGAAATACGCTCTGACTGCTCAAGATAAGACTTTTAATTTGCTACTGTAAATTGAAGCTATTTGTCTTCAAACCCCAACTTCTGTTTCAACTCGGCCATATCTCCGACAGAAATATATAGTTTAAATTAACCTAAATGTTGAAGTGCACAGTTTCTACTGTTTCTCTGCCGCTTTCCAAGGCATGACAGTGAATTAGCAGAGGCCACTGCATTTAGAAGTCACAGAAAAAAGGTTAGAGCATGCATGGAAAGTTGTTTTTTTCTCTGTGTTTTAATTTTAGAGTTTGTTTTATTTCAAATTTCTGTAAAAATGACCCTGAATGAAATCATTCTTCACCAGAAAAACAACGTTCCTCTCTCATCCCCTTTCTTATCATCGTCTCTGATTGTCTCTTCTCCCTTCGGCTGGCTCTCATCCATCACCTCCCTCCGTTTCTCTAATTCTCATCTCTCTCCTTATTTCCAGCTCCAATCATCTCTCCCACACGTTCCCACTACTGCATCGCAACCCTTAAGTGCCGGTCACAGTCACCCAAACCGCAAACTGTTGATTCACGAAATATTTTTGTCCAGCGGCGAGCCCGTTACTGACCAATGACCATACAAAGAATGCCAGAGTTTATTTCTATTTCATACAGCTCTTGTAACTGCAGTTGCACTCTATGAATCTCAAATGGTGGGAAAGTACCTTTGATAAAATCTGATGGTTTAAATATACTCATACAATGCACTTATTGAACAAAAAATTTTGGCAGTCCCTTGTATCCGGGCACCATGATGGCTACCATATGTGCCCTGGCTACCACACACAGTTCACACAGAAATCTCCTCAAGGGGGACCCAAAACAAACACGACCTGCACAATTTGCCTCTTAACATCCCCTATGTACATGGTTCTCTTCCCCGCATCCGTTTCCCCTAAAATGAAGGACAAGAGCGCTGCCTCCCAGAAGAGTTACGGGAAAGTGTTTAAACAAGGCAAATTTATGGCGCCGCGCGGGCTGCTGTGTCATATTATCGAGGGGGAGTCGTTTGAATGCAACACCGCTGTATGAATGTGCCATTGATCAGGGTGCTGCTGCTCATTTCTCACTTGGACGAGACAGAGCAACAGAGAGAAGCAAGGCGGCGAGTATGAACAGCCAAATAAATGTCAAACTGAGGGAGTGTTAATCGTTTACAACCGTGTGTGTGTTTGTGTGTGTGTGTGTGTAGCCAAATAAATGTCAGTGTTTAGGATGTTAATTGATTTCTGCAGAGTTTTATTTTCAACTAGTAATCAAAGTCAAGGATGAATGTAATGTGTTTTTTTCACAATTTTCTTTCTGTACCCATCATCTAACTCTTGTGCATTTTTTTTTTTTATCAATAGAGGTTTTATAGAAGCTGGAGCTTAACCCAGCATGCATTGGGCCAGAAGCAAAGACGTTCACACAAATAAGCTCCAGAAACCCAGACCGAAGCAATACAAAAAAGGGCCAACGTTTGAACTCGATGACTTTTTCTAGAACTGACAGTGCTTACCACTTAGCCGCATGCTGCCCCCGAATGAACGGAACACACTCGTGTGACAGATTTATGTTGTTTGTGCCCTTCTTGTCTGCACTCTGTCCAAGACCTTGTCCTGACGTGTCACAGTTGGCAGTAAAGAGCCCTTTTCTTTCGTCCAATGGCCCTGGAAGTCCTCATCTTAAATGACAGGATGGGTTGTTTGTCATTGCCTTCTAAAATGACTCATACGATGGTAGAAATAAGTAGGTGTTACCGAGTCAAATTAACACATGGATATAAGTGTAATTACTTGCCAATTCTGAATTGATTGTCTATTTTTACCTTTGTTATACATCACTTGATTCACCTTTTCTTTCAGGTTCCTTGAAGACAACATCATGCATGATAAAAAAATAATAAGACTAGATTGTATTTTGTTAATTTTGTGCCAAATATGTATGTAGGTGTTTTGGAGCTGCATGAGCCATATGTTGCCAATACATCTTTTCTCAGTCATGTATTGGCTTGTCTTTATAACCTAATTTGTTGATATATAGGTTAGACTTGCAGTTGCTTACCTTTTTAGAAATAGCATTTTTATTCCTCAATCCAAACACTAAAACCAGACCCAAACATACGTATACTTATATGTGAAACTTTGACATTGTCCATAAAAAAATCTGTATTGCCAGTAATAATTTCTTCATTTCAGGTTCACTATATCACAATGCAATTGAGTTGAGCATGTTCTCAAATAAACAATCAATAATCCGAGCCTTGGGCAGCTTTCTTGCAAACAGTCCACCCTGACATCTTTCATAAGGCCACGGTCGGACCTACACCCACATTTATTTCAGGGAGGTCACTTCGTGAGTGGGGGTGTTGCTTATGAATACATGCAGGCACATTCCTGTTAGATCCCTTGGCATTAGAAGCAGCTCTGATGTTTACCTTCAGACTCTCATGGAGGCTGAAGTGTTTGATGATTACTTTAGAGAGTCGTAAATTCTGGTGTTGGTGTCAGTAAAGCTCCCATAACCATGAACCCATTCCTCAAACTGGCCTTCCTGGATCAGATTTGACCACATCAAGAATACTTAAGGGCAACACCAATGCAAGCCATTTAACAAACCGAACACCTAATGTTTCACTGAAGAGTAATGCATTTAGGCCAACCTGGAAATAAGCATCACAAGGGCTCCGCCGACAAAAAGCAATGAGATTTCTCAATTGGATACTGAAAAAGTGAAGAGAATAAGGTCTGAGGGAAACATGTGTTTTGTTCAGCAGGATAATCTCCACTTATTAACCTCACTCTTAAGATTGCCAGAAAAAATAAGCTAGAATGTTAGGTTAGAAAAAAACCTATATCACGGTTTGATTTGGCCGTCACCACCGCTAAGCTAAATATGGCTAATGTTCGGCATGATGACGTTAAGTGGTCTCATTTCATCACCTGTGTTAGCAACTGCTGTTTCTATTACACCCCACTTGTAGATGTCAAAGCTTCTGATGAATTGTATGTATTACAACAAAACATGACAATCTTTAAGCTTTTGTTAAGCAAAGATCTTTTTCAGGCACATAACCCAAAGCATTTACAAAAAAGCACTGGGATTTTCTTCATTGGATTTTGATACACGGCAGAAAATAAGGTATGTGGCAAACACATGTTTTGTTTAGCAGGATAATCTTCACATATTAACGTCACTTTTTATGTTTTTTGAAGCATCAATTCAATTGCCAGACGTATAAACGCTAATGGCAGGTTCTAAACAAACTACATATCAATGCTTTGAATCACCACAGCTAAACTAAATGTGGCTAATGTTCCACTTGATGAAGTTTGGATGTCTCATTTAATCAGCTGTTAGCAACTACTAATCATTTTTAAGTACACATAGTAAATACCCGGCTCGTAGATTTCAGAAGCTTCCGACATATTGTATGTTTTAGAACAAAACCTCACAATCTTTTAAGCTTGTGTTAATCACAGATCTTTTTTCAGGTGCCTAACCAAAACCATGTTTAAAAAAACCTCAGAGAGGAGGTAACCAGAGGTCGTACAATGCCAACTCATTTCAAGATGTCAGGACTAATCTGTGCACCAATCTATAGTAAACACCACTAAAACACTTCCATTTTTGCAAGGAAAAGTTGCCTACCAAGAAAATGTAAGCAACAAGAAGGTTTTTTTTTCAAGCGAGCAGCAGAGAAATGATGTCATTTTTATGTTTTTGTCTGTGCATGACAACACATAATATGTTTTAAGAAAGACAGGGGTTTGCTGTTGTATTGTCCCGCTGTCCCTCTGCTCTGCTGATATGTTGTTCTCATTCAAACTCCTGAATATCATTTATTTTCTCCTAAGCTCACTCCACTTCCTTCAAACACACTGATAAATCAGCGACTGTTAAGGCAGCCTTTATATAATCTAGCTATTCAGAAGATGAAAATTGCCACAGAATTACTGCATTCACACTCGCCATTTACCAAAAACAGCTAATGTACATAACAGCGCTGCATACTTCTCCGTTATGCAAGTAAAAGAAAGGAGGAATAGCCACAAAAAGAAAAATTGATTGGGGTGAAAATGCTGAACAAAGCTGAAACAACTGAAAAAAAAAGGAGGATTGGAGAGTAAGGGAATAGAAGAAAGGAATATTCTTTACAGAAGCTTTACCACACGGCCAGATGATGAACCCTGAATGCACTCTGTGGAGTTGACATCAGTTCTCCACCCATTGTCTGGCCCAACACCGCTCAGTCCTACCTCTCACACAAAGCCCATCTCCAACCTTCACTGACAAGCCATTCAGTGGGGAAAACGCAACATTGATGGGCTCTGACTAGCAGCATTTTGTAGCCTGTCCGTTTTTCAATAGGCCCTCGCTCTCCCAGACTCATGGCAGGACTTTGTAATGGAAATCTGTGACGGGCAAAAACAGCACAAAAACACTGTTCCCTGCCTTCATCTGTCGCAATGATTTTACGGTCTGGCTGAAGACAGAGAGTGAGTGTGTGTGTGTGTGTGTGTGTGTGTGTGTGTGTGTGTGTGTGTGTGTGTGTGTGTGTGTGTGTGTGTGTGTGTGTGTGTGTGTGTGTGTGTGAGTTTATGACCGGGGCTGTTCCACAGGCCCATGGGTCGGAGTTCCGTGTGACTGAGCAGCCCATGAATTGTTCCTGCAGCAGGCTGGTTAGCAGAGGCACGGCCATAGGAAGGCCACTCTACACTGTGCGACACAGAACATGTGTGTGTGTGTGTGTGTGTGTGTGTGTGTGTGTGTGTGTGTGTGTGTGTGTGTGTGTGTGTGTGTGTGTGTGTTTGTGTGTGTGTAAAAAAAACATTTAAGCAGTGCACAGATATGCCATTTGGGAGTAGCTGCCATTGATTTGAATGGTAGTAGTCCCTCCAGAAGCTTAAAGGATTAATAAAGCGGCAAGGACTTGTCCAGTGTCATTTCTCATATGCCTCTGAGATGAGCAGGGGAGGAGGAGATGGGGAGCAAAACAGAGTGAGATGGATGATGGAGGGGGGGAAATTGTTATGAGAAAAGCCTGTGGAGTAAGAGAGAGGTAGAAAAAAAATGAGCAGACACAGAGGAAAGGCTTAGCAGAATTAAGATATAATTAAGAGATGAAAAGTGTTATTTTAAATTGACATATCTCCCATTAAGCATGTAACTCCAGTGCTCAGTTAAAACGCCTAAAAAAATCCATTTGCATGAAAATCAAGAATCTAAGTGTTAAATTAAACTCACTTATTTTGAATGTGTATGTCAGTTGATGTAATCACTTTGGAAATTGCATGCATTTCCACACATTTTTTAATAAATCCCTTTGGAGTTAACGCACATGGCAATTCTCCCTAATTCACTCTCATGCATACACTGTTCGCACCTATGAAGCAATTAAAGGATGCGGTTAAAGTGGATGACTGGGGAAAAAATAGGAAGAATATGAGAGGAGGTGGAAGAATATCAGTCTGAGAATGCACCACTCCAAATATGCACTCGATTAAAAGGAATTGCACAAGCATCATCCTCCCGCTATAGAGGAAAGGGAAATTGAAAAGGGCAAATCTGAGTTCCCGCACCTTGGTAAGACTAGCCACTGGCGACAGTCTATCTCCAAGTCAGTGCTGTTGAAAAGGGCACGGTGAAAATACTCCAGTGCTCAGCATAAAAGGAGCTGACACACATTCCAATCCATTGGTTATAGTCAGTGTGCAGGCAAATTCCTACTGAAAAGGATTTGCTCGAAACTTAAGACATTTTTTAAGAGATAGGGATTCTCAGCAGAACTGGAAAAATCTCACAATCAGTCAGGAGAAATCTAATTATGTTTCACCACAAATTCACTGCAATTACAGAAAGTTTTCAGCACATATCTTCCATGCCTTTTCTTCGTGAAAATTAAAATGCTTCAACCACAACTAGGGTTTTATCCACTTGAATTCCCAAATACTCTCTTTGCTTTTTTGTTTCAACAGCTGCATGGTGAAATATGAATTTGATTTCACACTGTGTTGAGTCACATAGATACACTGCACACTTGAACTGAATGGTTTGGACAATGACACACTGATTCCTATAACCAAGGAACATCATTAGGAGAACAAACTTAACGTCTTCTAAGAAAAGAATATGTAATAGTTCATTTAACTCAGATTGTTAATACAGCCTGGAAACATAGTTCTATAGTCTGGACATTTTCTGATGTATTCGCTGTTCAATGCTGCACTAATCTGATAATCTATGGAGACCCGAAAGGGAAAAAATAATAATCAGACAAATGCATTGCGTTATTATGGCTTGACATTTTTCAGAGAGAAACAAAATGAGCTATGCAGAGTCTCTTTAAACGATCTTTGTCTTGCCGCTTTTGAAACCCTGTATTTATTTTTGAGTGATTTCCTTGAGTACAATACAAATCTGAGTTTTGGCACTAGTTTAACACATCTGGCACATACCTAGTTTTTGCTGTATTTTCCTAAAACAATATGATTTCCCTCCAAGCTGATATCATATTCAAAAGGAGGGCGAGGGGGTTAAGTGTTCCAAACTTGTTCAGCATGCAGAAAGCAGGAACTTCATACATTCTCTAAAGTCCATTCATGTGTCTTGTAAGTGAATGGATGGATGTTTTGTCGATGCAAGTCCAATGCACCATACCAATTTACCTTGAAACTTATTTTTTTTTAATGGTTTTCAACAACTTGTTTCTTTAAGTCTGACTCTCCAAATATAACCTTGCACGCAATTTATGTTACCTTCTGCTATGTGCGGCATCATATCTTAAGGGCACTGCTGCTACAGCTATATAGAGTGCCGGCCAAAACGATTTTAATGCTTAAGAGAAATACAAACACGCCAGAGTGTTTTTTCCCTCTGGAATGATAAGTCTAGCTATCATACCTTACTTTGTAAATACAGTATGTGCTATGGTCAACATCTTTTCTAGCACCAGCAGCGAGACTGTAATGTTTGTACTCCAAATAAAAAAAACATTTTCTTGCCCTAACCAGCCAGTTACGCATCGTCAGTACATTTCTGTCAATGTTGGAAATTTCAATTAGCAGGTAGCAATTTTCCTTGTATGTTGATTAAATATTGCCTATTGCTGTAAATCGACTGACACAAATCTGTGCATCTGTGTCATTAATTCTGGTGGACATTCATGTGCAATTTTCTTTTTTTGCTTTTAGCTAGGTTTCTTTTCTTTTTCAAAACTAGAAAGCTTTGATTGGCAAACCAGCAATGCCAACTTTTCAAATAGCATTGCAATTACCTTTTCATTAGGGTATTCAATACAAGGTACATTTCTGTCACAAGAAACAGAGTGGAGGAGAGTACAGGCAACATGAACATAAAGGCTGCTATACTGGACTATACCTATTATACCTATTACTACAAGGACAATCAAAACAGGCGGGAAAAAACACAAAGACAGGAAGTCATGACATAGGCATGGTGTTTTTACAAATAAAAAAAGAAACAAAACACATCATACACGTTATATATTGTTACTTCAATGTCAGTCTGGTTAATTCTGAAGAGGTTGGACAAAATGGACAAACCTTTAATCTGAGGAGGTTTGATAATTGAACAAACCTATCAAGAAATAGCTTTTACTTTTTCAGGGTGCAAATCTAAGCAAATTATGAATGTTGTAATGCAATTTCAGCTGAATTCCCCTTTTATTATTCCAAAAACTTAACAGTACAATGTCTTGGAATTGCATTTCTGTGAAAATCTGAAGTAAAAACAGATATTTACTCCACTCAGAACAAATTAGTGCATTTACAGTGCGTAATAATGTAACTAGAGCAGAAATAAGGTGTTGTAGGGTTAGGGTTAGAGTGTCAAAAATGTGATTCTCTTGGCAATGCAAAAAAGTTAGCAGCCACCCAAATTTTGGTGACACAATGAGGATTGCTAGCTTTAAGCTTCAACAGTAGTAACATGTTATAAAATATTGGAAAAACAACTTTTGCTGAAACAAACTACATACGGAAAGAAAACTGAACTCAACAAACTGAAGGTGCACAGAATAAAGCATCATCATTATCAATAAAAAAGTTCCACTGTCCAATATACAATCCCTTTCCCCAGAAGAGCTATCAATTTGTGAGCAGAACACTTCTGTACACCACCTGCACCATTAAAGTATTGAGAAACATAATGCCTCGGATGAATGGGTTTAATACATTATTGATGATAGACTGGTTTGTTGGTTTGTATTAGGCAGTCCTTGGAGAGTTTTAAGTACCATTTCAAAGAGTCCAGTGCATAGCTTTTTTATATGCTGTTGCTTTAGCCCTGATGTGTTACAGTGGTTTCATTTCGATGGACACACAAACACACGCACATGCACACTCATGCAAGGTGTCATACTAGTTTTATTTTTTACTCTCTCTGGGGCATGTGCATGCTCAGTAGCTGTGGTAAAGTCACTTAATATGGGTAACTGCAGTGGCACACACACACTTACACACAGTGTGAGGTGTCAGTGTGGCGTTTGAGCTTCAATATTCTCTCGGGCCTGATGTTTGTTTGGTTACTTCAAGGTTTTGTCACAGTCTGTATTCAACATTATTCATGAAGTGCTACTTTTTTTTTCCCCAAGCAAGAGCGGCGTGGCCAGGAGCTCAGAGAGGCTTTACACAGAAAAAATCATCAGCTTGCACACACGCAAAGCCAAAACAAATATGCACATGCATTTAGGAGATCAACCACACCTCAACAAAGTCACTTGTCTAAATAGATCTTTTCAGCACAGACTTGCACACAAACACTTATGCCCGGCAGCGGTTTTTAATCAAACGAAGCGTAACCACAAGAGGATAAATCTTGGGTTTATTTTCTGTTTATCCTGTGTGTGCTTGTGTCTTTGAGAGGAATGTTTAAAAAGGACTTGCATTGGAGTAGCAAAGCATTCATCTTAATTTTACCCATTCAGCTGTGAAATTAACGAGCCCTTATATTGTTTAATACACTTAAAACAGTGCTTTAAGTTACTGTGGGTATGGTAAGATATGACCAGACGTCCAGATTTAATCAGCAGAGTTCCTATTTTTTTCCCGAGAGCTGCTTCCAGCGTACAGGGATGTTGTTTATCCCGATAATGATAATGACTGGAAGTTTTAGTTGTCTGAAAAAATCAGTGTTTAAGTGTTTTGATCGTTGTTTAACTTGTTGTTTTTGCAGCCTACATATTTGACGGAGCCAAAAAGAGACCATGTTCAGGAAATTCTGTATTGTAGTCACAACGAGAAATACAGATGGTGCATGACTGTGATGCTGTTGCAGAGGGTTTGCTACTATGATTAGTATCAATCAAAACCGTTTCCCATGCAAGTTGATCTTAATCCATAAATTGAGTTGTTTGGGTTTTTATTATCAGCAGTAGTCAAACACACTGAAAATAGTCTATTGCCGGCATTGCTACATCAAATCTAAATAGTTTGTTAATTTTAAATTCTGTAGCACACAAAATCACATTATTGCGTCGTGAATTAATCTAGAATAAGTAAGAAAAGGGATCAAAGGCTACATTTTCTGAATCTTAAAAAGGGCCAAGGTGATGATAGAGAGTCCATACGTTATGAACCTCACGTTATATCTCAGTGACATTTGTAAAGACGTTGCTAACTTAAAAGATAGCCTTGAGACAGTATGTTGTTTGACTGGCTCGATATGAGTAGATAAGGATGAAAGTGATTAAGTACTGATCGCTTGTTATTTTAATTGATCACCTGCTAGTAACAAATGCCATTTCCCATAAGCCCAGGACTAACCCTAACCCTATTGTCAATGCTTGCTTCATTTGTTCAGAAGGTTAGAGGAAATAAGTGCTGAATGACAGATTGTGGATTAACGTCATAACTTGAGATCTTTTTTATTTTATTAAAACTAGTGATATACATGTAGTACTAACCGCTATACTCTGTTCAACAGCACCAAGAAATGTGCTTATGTACTTTTTGGGTTCAAGCAAAAATCACTTTTTAGCCATTAATCTTCAGCAAATGCACTGTTGCAGGGTGATAACGTCTGAACAATTCCACCAGTGCTCACGTTCTAGTAACGCTTAGTGTGAACCAAGATCAACATTTGTAATTGCTTTTCTCCAAGAGTTTGCATTCCACTTATCTTGCTGAAGCATGCAGGGCAAAAAGACATCTAAACTCTTTTACTGTAGCTTTCAGTGTAGGAACTAAAATGTTTTTCCCTTAAACTCGACACGAAATAGGCAAAAATTATCTTTAAGATATAAGTTAGCTTTTTTTCAGTACCAACACCAGTGTAGGAATAAATGCCTTCTTTTAACACTTGGTATCTGCTCATGAGCAAGTTTAAGGAACGGGAACAACAAAACATGGTTTTAAATCAGCTGTAGTCAAAGGTCATCCAATTGCACCATAGGGTTATAAGATCTCTTGAAGTTTTAAGTAGGATATTTTCTTAGCTGAAGTCAAACCTAGAAGGAGCACGGACCTGATGGAAAAAATATCCATCAACTCTTCAAAGTTCTACTGACAGCTTAAGGAAGAGCGAGGAAGTGTTGTTTGTTTCATTTGGGGTAGCACCCCAGGCATACAAAGCACGGCTGGGTGCTGATATCAGGGCCAGCAGGTGCATTGCAGACAGGCTTTAGTGATTGGGACATTGCAGTTCATCTCTATCCATAATGGACTGGACAAAGGTAAATAATGACTTTTAAAGGCAGTTGGTGAGGCAACAAAAGCAACAGATTGGGCACAATTCGATTTGGGGAAAACAATTCTGGAAGGCAGAGTCTTTCCATTTTTCTAGGGACCATGGCGGTATGTCAGAAACGCAGTGGGTCCATCACATGCTGCTGGAAATAAAGTGCATCCTTGAAAAAAAAAAAAAAAACTACAGTGATTGTAATAAAAAAATGTTTTAATGCATCAATATTTAAATTGTAAGCCCTAATATGCATATGATATATTGTGATCCCATTGATTGGTTTTGAAGAAAGAATATAAACCTTTACATTTGACTTGATCATTTTCAAGACTGAAATGGACAGCTCAAATGGAAGGTGCTTTGAGAAATATGGATCCACAGGACATAATCATTGCCAGTACATGTGCTTTTAAACCATTGACAGTAGAAACAGACCAATGCTTCTTGAGGAAATTGATCATTTACTTGTCTCATTCCTGAAAATGCACAAGGCGGTGGCTGAGAGGCAATGTAAGCCAAATGCCTATTTATAGAGAATGCTGGTTCGGAGGAGTTCTGCATACTGAAGGGCTATAGTGAAACGGGCAAAAGCACAAACTGGGGCTTTTATCTGCAGGAAGTAAAGCCAGGCTGTCTCATCACACTCCCGGCAGACTGCACTCTGGTTGGCTGGTTGTCCTGATTGGCATACATTTATACATTTTAGTGTGATGAGCTGCACAGGAAAAGCGGCGTAACACTTGAGGGTTTATCCTGGGTGAGACTGTAGCGAGACATTCTTTATTTGGAGATGTGACGCTTTTAAACAAGTGCAAAATATAGACGTTAGTTCACGTAACTTTTTTAAAGTTCCTGAATGTACCGCCCTCAGTTCAGTCAGTACATTTTTTAACTTAATTAATGGCGGTGAACGCTGTTTTGAACATTTACCCCAATCTTTTACAAGGATTTCCTCAAATTGTTGGATTTTTAATTATATTTATGTAATAATGTCTACACTACTCCTTTTTTGAGGCAAGGGCGCAATAGCTTTTGCTGATCCAAGTCATATCCAATTCATTGTTAATGAATTCATAATTATCATATAATGTATTATAATTAATCATAGTTATTTGAAGGTTTCATTACTTTTTAGAAAATAAGGTCATTGGTTCGTTTTGGGGAGAGAAGTACATTTCTAATTAATCAAATAAAAGTATAACTGAAAATGTGTAAAATTAAATACTAGACATTAACTGATAAAAAAAACAAAACACCCACAGTAGAAATTGACTTTAATCTTGCAAACGAATAGGCCCACTAAATGTACCCATCATGATATTGGAAAGTGAATGAAACATTTAAAATAGGCTGCTAAGGGAACAATAATTATCAATAATGCATGAATTACTGCATGCATTTTAATGAGCGAATGCATGATTTAATTCATAAGTAATCTTGAATCCGTGATTAAACAGTACATTATCGAGCCACGCTTATATTAGTAAGTGGTTACTGATAATTGTTAAGCTTTTAGCAATGCCCCTGCATTCATTATTGGTATGACTCCATGATGTGGTCCAAATATAGTCCACTCAGCAGAAAATCTACATCTATCATAGTCAATCATACTTTTGTATATCTCTAGGATTTATCAGTCACATCTACACCCCCATTCAAATAAATTAAACATTGCAGAGAGGGTTTTCTGTTAAAATGGAGTGCACCAGTAAATGCTGTTGGCAGTTCTCCTTAAGAGAACAGCATAGGATGATAAACTGATCAGGAGTTTTCCCACTGGAAAATGTGCAGGTATTGGCTGATAAGCTCCACTGGCTTGATTGGCCAATTCCGTGTAGACTTGGGTAGACTCACAGACTATTTATTACACGAAGGTAGGACAAGTAAGGTAATGTTTAGGAGAGGATCTTTCCTCTTCTGAGTCAAAAATCTTAAGTGTTGTAATTGAGTTCACGCGTTGTTGGCTGCAGTAGCTTAAACAACCCCCTCAAACTTGGCAGAGCATAGCATAATGTTAGCTTAATTTAGGCCGCCATAGTTAAACCCCCACTTCATGATAAAAGTTCCCTAGTGAACGTTTAAATAAATAAAAGAAAAAGGAACATCAATCATAGATGTTGACAGTTCATGCCCTTCTTTTTGCGCTTCAAAGGAGAATCCTAGCTTGCAGATCAAAATATGTTCATGGACGTTGATCGATAGTTTTCCGCTTTTTTGTGATTGTTCACTGGTTTTCGCTGTTGATTCAGAGTGGCAGCTCTATGCTTTTTTAACGACAGCACAAACTATGCTTACTGAATAAGAGAGAGTTTTTGGGCAGAGTTTATATATGATGGAGTCCAAGGAGTGCCTCTGCCAAGTGAGATCAAGGGTAGGCTGGAGCTGGTGACTGCTCTGTAACAAGCCACTTCAGCCGGTCAACAGCACTATTTAATCTCTGTCTGATTCAAGTGCTCCTACTTCAACAGTCGAAATTATGCTCATCTATCACCAGGACCATGCGATGTCACACTCACACACATCAGACCACATCCTCCTATAGCAACTGGGCATCTGTGAGCCCTACTACAGTTGCCAGCAGGTCCTTTAGGATCCATTCCGTTTTACTCTTCTACTTTGATTTTTTTCATCATTTTATTTGCTGTTTTTTTTATCAGGCCTTATTTTCACTTATTACCTAAAGTAGTTGTGTTCACCTGCTTTCATTCATTGTGAGTAAAAGCAACAACAGCAAAGACAACTGTTTTCATGGATCTGCAAATGGAAAACAAACAATACAACAATCTCTTTTTTACTTGGATTTCTGGTTTTCTAAGCCAGAAATACTGTATGTCCTGAGTTCAGGAGTTTTAAAGGAAATAGAACCAAAATAGGCCAAGATATGTAATAACAGTCCCTGTGTTTTCAACACAATGTCCCCATAGTTGCTGGACTGCAGCTATTATGTCTAGTAGAAACGGGTAACAAATGAAAGAAACAACTGATTAAATGTCTGTAGAAACACAATAGCAGATATTAAAGTGCAAGATATTTCCTAAAATCTTCAAAACTTTTAGAAACCGACATTAAGTCTTCTTTCATATCAGCACAATGTGAACAGGTTACAGCGTTGACATTATATCTCGGACGTTTATGTGCTGAGAAATCTACTGAAAATAACATGATAACTGACTGACTTTTCCAGCCTTTCAATTGATTACATTTAAAGTTGTATAAAATGCAAAAAGACTTGTACCCTTGACACATAGTCAGATGGTAACCGCGTTGACCTTGCATGAAAACCTGCAGGTGCTCTTTGATAGATGACCACAGAAAAACCATACACTTTTTGTGTTCTTGTACTTTTCAATAGACCATGTCAAAACCCATTTGACCTTCCTTCTTTCTTTTGTGCTGCAGAATGTTCTTATTTTCTGAAAAATGAAATATCACACAATGTCTGTGTTTCAATGCTGTATTGTTGAGTTTCCAGTGGTTAAGTATATTTATGGTGCCAGGGTTTCAAAGGCAAGTCTAGAGCATGCAACATAGATGGAAGAAGCTTTGGATAGCAGTTAGCTCGAAATTGCCAGGTAAATCCAAGCTGCAACAGCTGCTAACAGAAGTCTCAAGTTAAAAGAAACTGTGAATTGTGATTGTGTGATTCAATAATAAACAAGAAAAGCTGCCCCTTAACTCTTTGGACCCGGCAGCTTATTGTTACACCTTGCTATTTTAATCAATTGACAACCTTTCATGCTCTGTTACATGAATAAATAACATGGTTTGGTTAAGGTTAGGGAAAGTAAAAGAAACAGACATGTCTCATGTCAACACTGACCTTTTTAAATAAATGGATATGGTAACCAAAGGGAATATTTGTATTGAACTCATTAGAAAAACATTCACTGACAGTTTATTGTGACTTTACAGCAATACAAATTAATGTCATTAATTTCCTTATTCATGTCAATGAATTACTTTATCTGGGCTGCATTAAGTTCTGTCCAATTTTTTTTTTGCTGTTACACATTAGAGGTGTATACATGCAGTTTCTTAGACAGCTAGCCAGTTGACCTTAGATATGAAGATATACACAATGATCTGAAAGAAAAGATGCCCCCGATCCACAGTGCCAAGCAGCTCCCTGGATGATGTGAGTCTTGTGCAATGGACTTTCTAGTCACCAGATCTCATCACTAATTGATCACCCATGGGAGAATTTGTGAGATGCCACACCCATCATTAAAATACCTAATGAGGGAATATGTTTTTGAAGAACGATCATTCCTCCAGCAGAGTCTCAGAGAACTCTGTGACACCTTTCAGAATGTTTTATGTTGCTCAGATGGCAAAGCATGTTAAAGGAAGCTGGGGCATGTCACCCTTGCACTTAGTTAAGGCTTCAACATTAAATTAGTGTTAGAGTGAAACTAAAATACCTTTGAATCATCGCTTTTTGTATTCATAAAAAACAATATTAAAACGTTTCTTCAATGTGAACTTAAAGGGGCCCTATTTTTTTTTATTTTTAGGTTTTTGTTTGTATTTGGTTCCTCTACTGTGACATGTTTGCATGCTGTAATGTTCAAAAACATCATTCTCACTTTGCTGTAGCTCCACTTTTCACTTTGTCTGAAACCAGTCCACTCAGGCCTGATCATTTAGCTGGCTGGCTCTGTTGTCGCTTAGATAGCTCTTGTCCTTTAGCCATAACGTACAATGTGTTGGAGCGCTAGCCAATAGAAGTGTGAGTTTAACAAAGTGATGTCATTATGTTACAGAAGTAAACAAAGGAATCCAATCGAGGGGTTTCAGGCAGAGTATTTGAATGGAACTTTGGCGTTTTAGGCTTTGCATAGCATTTACTTGCACAAAAAGCTATACAAACACACTACAGGAAAGTCAAGATACCCCAAAACATTATATGGCCCCTTGAAAAGAAACATTAACCGGACTGATAGGTGCATATGTTTGATTTTCCACAGCTAGAAGGCTGCCAGATTGTTGGTTATACACCATTCGGTCAAAAGAAAAAAAAACAACTTGGTCACTAGCTACATATCAGGTGGGCCGAGAATGTGTTGTTGGTGGTACTGAAGATTAAGGAAAACATTTGTAGCGCTGTTGTCTCTGTCTGTGTGAATTTCTGTGCTGCTAATGATAGGACGCTCATTTCTCTGAAACCCTAAATAGTAAAAAAACAAATGGTGCCATTCCACCTAAACCGCATTTGTCGGGGAGTCTGTGACAGCCCCTGTCCCTGCAGCCAACAGAAGACTTTGCACAATTAAATTGTTGGACCGTCGCTGTTGTCATATTTGCTTTACTACCATGGCAAAGTCATGACCGGCCTTCTCATTGTTTGAATGCATACATTTATATTTTTACCCTCAACCTAGCCAAAGATGGTGTACTGAGATTTATTTCCGGGTCACTGCACCAGGATTGAGGAGTCAATCTTTTGAGAATTTAGAAGAGGCCTTCTGAGCAGACCCTAGAGTGTGGGGAAAATGCGCAAGTCATGCCTCTGCCAGTAGGAAACATATTAGAAGGTTTGTTTGTTGGAATAATGGGACAAATGGTCTTTCTGTCCAACAAAACATATTTTGGCAGAGGGTAATGGGACTTTGGAAAACAATAGACAATGCCCAATTTGATTTGGTGTATTTAAATAGGGTCATTTTAATACAAAACTATGGGGTGACTTTATTAAACAAACAAATATTACAGTTATTTTGAACATCAAAGGATAACACAGGGCAGATAAGTATGCTGTGGCTCACCAATTTGATTTGAAAATGCTGTCAGTAATGAGAATGGACAAAGTTACTGTTCCTTATAATGTGTTGCTGTTCTCTTTATCAATATTTGCCAAATAAATTGCGAGCATTGCATATCTTTCTGTAAATGCACTGTCTTGTTTAAATAAAGGCTTAAGTGACATTGACACCTAAGGTAGTATTTGGTCTGTGTTTACACCCTCTCTCACACAGGCAAGGACACAAACTCTGAAATAACAGAGGAGGGAGGAGCGAGGAGGGGAAAAAGGTGTGAGGCGATAATTAACAAATAAAAAATGTCCCATTAGTGTTTCTTTTAATGATATACAATAATCGTTAAGCAAAAAAGGTCAAACCTGCAAGAATTAATGACAGAGGCAGTAACACTTTCTGTACTTTGTTGTAACTTCTAAATGAATTTGACTTTTCTCCTCAAGGAGCTTTTTCTATGTTTAAATCATATTATTGAAGAGCTAGGCGGGCGCAAATTTGAGAGTCAATATTTCTCATCTCGCGAACATGCTGGGAAAGTTCACGCGTCGATACAGATAAAGCAAGAGGATGCTTTGCTTAATTACCCTGGCTACGCCACTTACTTCGGAAAGTTAGATAAGTCACATAAATTACTCACCTGATGTGAGAATGTTGACTATTTCAAAAAGGGACTTTATAGCTTTCCATTCTGAGCAATATTGATTCAATCCCACTTGAAACATAATGAACTTTTGCGGTGTACCTGGTACGTGTTCTCCAACACTTTGCCTGTAGAGCGGCTCTGAGTCATGCAATTAAAAGCTGAAAGCAGAGCAGGCCTGGCTGTTACTGTGTTCCAGGGAAAAGGGCACCATTAATTCAGTATGCATCGTGTGGTGTGGCACCAGAGGCAATGAAAGTACGGCTTGAGAGCTTCGCTGTGTTCCTCATCTCTCTGTTTACTCTTTCATTTGAACACGTTATTGCTTATTGTGTATATGTATCTGGGCGTTTTCTTTCTCTATCCATTAAAAGGACTAGTTATTAGAAAGTTGGATGAAAACATTATTGATATCATTGTGATGTCTGGACATTAAATATGTAGCTGGAGCCAGCTGCAGTTTAGCTATATCAGAACCCAATTATGTTCGAAACATGAAAAACATTCTGTAATGGTAGATTTATACGTTCATAAATAATTAAGAAACATCTGATACAACATCTGGTTTTTTGTTATATTCTGAATGTGAGAAAACAACTACATGCACAATAGTCCTATTTTCTTCATTAAAATCCCAAGTTTGTTGATATTTCATGAATGGTTAACTCTTGTCAATAAATAAAAGTGATGATTTAAGATATGTTACAATTTGTTTAATGATTTAAATAAAATCTTCAGAAAACTGTACGTTCAGAGTCTTTGGAGTTCTGTATTCTGTCCAGATAATGGAGTGATGTTATAATGGGTAAAAATCCACCAAATGTTGTGGAAAGTTATGTTGTGTTTTCCAACTGCAGTTTGCCTGCCTATGGGAATACCTATGTGAACTTATTGACTTATTGTGATCAATCTGTCCTTTAAATGACTGTTTTACTGAAACACAAAGTTCAACTCATTCACTTTTAGTGTACAGCCATTCTGTGCAAGCCGGATGTGAAGTAGACTACAAGAGGGATATAGGAATTCAGTTAATAGCTTTGGGGGAAGCTCGAATGAAATTAATTTGTATTGTGTCGGTCTCTGTACATTTATAGGTATAAGTGTCCTGAAGCTAAACAGAAAAGTGTGAAAGGAACCTTTGTAGACAACAGGAGAGGTTTTATCTGTTATCATTTTGGGGTTTTTACATCTACTTTGCAGAATGGCTTGGTGTACTGTAGCCTTTTACAACTATACAGTAAATGTATTAATATTTAAATTTGGAAGTCTGTTAATTAAAATCTGTCAATGTGTTGTGTGGTATTTGTCAGTTATACATATGACACAATCTGGCCCAGGTCAGTGAATAGCTGGAATTTGTTTTTGTTTCTGTATACATTTAACTTGAAACTGATTGATTGATACAGTAGATGCCAAAGGAAAATCCAACCAAAAAAATACATATCATTTATTAACTACATGTGGAATTTGGTTTTCTGACAGTTGAACCATATTAGAACTGAATAAAGACATATTTCTTATATATACAAAAGTTAAGATAAAAAGGTTCAATAAAAGTCACTGGGACACAGGGTCTTAGGCACAGGAATGAGGCAGGACATCCTCTACATCACAGGGACCCTCTGAAGAATGAGCCTAAGGTGAAGACATGATGAAGACTCAGGCTCATGGTGAAGACATAATGAAGCTCTCCTTGTCGTCCCAAGCAGTCTAGAAGCTTTTAAAGGAAATGTTAACAACTTTCATCGAAGCATTGCCCAAACAGTTCGTACGCCATCAATTGAAATGTTGTTTTTAGATATATCCTGGTGCAGCCATATTTCTTTAAAGCATCGTCTGAATCTGGACCCATCTCTCCTCTTTCATCTAATAACCATATTTTCTGTCTGACTCCTAGCTAACACCATTATTATTAATCAGGGATGTTATGATGTCCATGGTTTGAAGGTGGAGGCACCGCATAGCTATTATTTTTTCCATATCTGGACCCATCCCTCCTCTTTCATCTATTCGGTTTACCCTGCCCTACACTCTAGATTTTGTAAGGTTAAGGCAAAGGGATATTCTTTTCATTTTTAAAGTATTTCATTCAAACAGGAGTATAGAAAACACTAATGTGGTTATTTTATATAGATCTATAGATTATTGCTCAGCCCTTTTTTGATCAGTCAGACTAACCATTTCCTGTTTTTTATGCTTAGCAAAGCTAAATAGCTGATGGATCCAGGTACATTTTTTCGATACAAATGTAATGTGGTATTGATCTTTTCATCTTAATCTCACAGAAAAAGCAAATGAACGCACTTCCCAAAATATTTAACTATTGCTATTTAATATGGTTGTGTATGTCTTTGTCCAGCTGTCTGGATGAGTGACTGAAAAATGGATTAAATCATTGATTGCTGTTTTTGTTGTTGCATCCACCCATGAATCCGTGCTGCATAACCCCAAGCCATACCTCTCTCTCTGTTAGCAAACTCATCTCTACTCCAGTAACACATAAGGAGCATAAATAAATCATAAACAGCTCAGATGTTACAATCATGATGCAACTGTTGTGTCTGTCTTTTCTCATCTTGTTGTCATCCTGACACACACACACACACACACACACACACACACACACACACACACACACACACACACACACACACACACACACACACACACACACACACACACACACACACACACACACACACACACACACACACACACACAGCTCTACAGTTCTTCTTGTGTACAACACATTTCAGTGGGAGTATAGTGTCAAGTGTTTACAAGCACACCGTGCTAAGTTCATTTCATCATTAATGCGTTCCATTTTACTGATAAGTGCAAATGAATACAGGAGCGAGCTAGATCCAGTGATTGGTAAAATTAGGAGGGAGGGAAATGGGGAGGAAAAAAAAAACTGGAGCATGAGAGAGCTAAAGCTTTTTGTCAGACTCACACACACGTACGACGCAGAGAGGATCTCAGGAGAAAAGAGACGGCCTTGAACTATATAGTCTGTTTATAGCAATGCCTCCTTTCATATGGGGGCTTGTCCCTGTATATATTGCTCTTGCAATTGTTTCAGTCAACTATGAAGTTATTGCAAGTAAACATGCAAATGGATTTGGAATGAAGGTCAATAAAAAGCATGGGCATTGTTTTAGGGTTATTTGTCACCTATTGTATGCATCTACACGGCATTATCTGCGGCCTAAGTGAAAGCATCAGATCATAAGCGCATTTCTGTAAGACCACTTTGCTGACCTTAGCTGCAGGAGAACCTACTCACACTGATAAAACATATGGATAATAAGGTCATACTGCATGCACTACAATTGCATATGACATACGATGCAGAGAGCCGAGTATAATAAACACAATATTAATGAATGGGAGGATTATTGAATGTGTCAGGACCTGAATATCTTAGAAATGCCACGCAATCCCAAACCAATGCGCCCCACATCTTTGTCACTGCTCTAGTGGGTTAGTTGGGCTATGTCTGCAATGTATCTGCTGTTCCTTTTCTACAAACTCTCTGTTCTGATCTTCTGTCACGGCCCTGGGGCCAAACGCAGCCGTGATGGACACAAATCCATCTGACAGCTCTGCACACGCATTCCCAGAAGCCCTTCCTGAACCCGTTCCCAAAGGCTTTTTTGAGGATGGCTCAAAGCTCTTCCCGGGGCAATGTGATGCAGATGTAGGAACACACAGATCTGATGGCAACACACATAGAAAGATATGTGAATATACACACATGCGCACTCTCTGCCGGGCAGCTGAGTTGCCGCGGGGACGGTGTCCACGATCTGAACCCGGGACGTACAAACCCCTCAGTGTGGATCCACATGGAGCTTGTTTGTATGGGTGACAGATGGCTGGGTTGGGTGAGCAAGTCTCCAGGGTGGATCTGTTCAGTACCTGCAGCATGTCGGGGGACCTTGGGCAAGGAGATGGGGGGGTTATACACAGCAACAAAAAAATGAAAGAAGAATTGCAGGCGTCAAGTCATCTTCAATTCTAAATATGTAAATGATACTAAAAATAAACAATAAGTGAAGATATACTGTGCTGTAGGGCCAGACGTGATACCAGGTTGCTTCCAGTGTTGTCCAGTTAGTCTTTTCTGTGTTCTCCCCTTTAAACCGTCTTATCAGTTCAGTTGTACTTCTGGTGTTGCTTCAATTTCTAAAAAACAAGATGGGGATGGCCAAAATAAGGAGCGTAACTCAATGAGTTAAAAAAAAAGGTTAACAAACCAGTGGGTAACGCCATAGTGACATTGTATGGGTAATAATTGTTATGATTTCTATTGGTCCCCTCACGGCATGATATCTTATCTCTTGAATCTACTGAAATGAGATTCATATCTGAGCTCAAGCTGTTTGCACTCACACCCACTCAAACACATAATCGCAAAATAAAATATTTGTTTGTGTTCCGTATTCAGATGAAAGGGACTTTGGATATGGATGCCCACCTTTTGATGCTAAGAAATCAATCCTGAGTCCATGTCGCTCTGAGCATCCACACACTGCAGCCTGTGTCACAGCATGAAGGCAGCAAGGGGAGGCATGGGATGCTGATACAAAGGCTAAGGTTGACATGAAAAGGGCTGCATGCTAAACGAATAATGAAATGTTTTGCGTGGCAAAACCAGTGTTCAGTAGTGCCATTACGGCGAAAAGGACTTTGAAAAGTGTGCCTTTGTTTGTATGGACTTCCAAACCTTTACATCAAAGGCTGAGTAAAATAATTTGAAGCTCGAAATGGTGTAATTACTAGTCAAAGCACCATGACATGAACAAAAACACAAGTTACATGCAACAAGAGAACATAATGGACAATGAGCAGATTCATTTGGAAATACAAGTGTCTAATGTCCACCTTCTACTATGCGCAGTAACAAGTCTACATGCCTAGCCAGACTTTCTCTATCAAACATTACGTTCCACAAAACAAACCATACATGATGTGGACCCAGTCATTATGAGTTTACCCAGTGGTTTGTGGACCACGGTTTGCAAGCCTTATTTTTTGCAGTACACTTTGTCATTTTGTTTTATTCTGGAACCAGAAGACAGACAGTTGGGTGGAGCTAATGTAAGAAAGATAAAAACAGGAAATGTATTTAAAATGGTAACCCCATCAACAAAATGAACGTTATACCGCATTGAGGAAGACTTGAACCTGACAATTATGATGATAAACCCATAAGGAAAATGCACAGCAGGGTCATTTTCTCTTAGATTTCTATTAAAAGGGACTTCTTTTTGCAACAAGTGGAATTCATGGACGTTCTTCCTTTTCAAGCCAAAGGGGTTACGTATTGGTTTCAGCATTCTTGTATATTTTGTTTGCTTTCACACTTATTCCTCTTTCTCTTATTAAAAAATGACACCCAAACACGTATCTCATTTGAGTCAGATTTGTATGGAATGGAGGAAATGTTTCACTCAACAGAGCGCCATTAATGTGTTTCCCAGTGATCCTCTGCAGAGGTGTAACAGATATATTCGCTCTTAGTAACCCTGAGTTGAGGGGTCATGTATCCTAAATACAAGAAAAAACTCTGTAGTATTTTACTATGCAGGTATCTCAAGTTTCACTGGGTTATGAGATGTCTGCCTAAGACTGCAGAAAGTCTATACAAATAAATGTGAGTAGATAGAATCTTTGGTGTATTAATCTTTGGTACTAGATAAACTATTTTTACACTATCAGCTCCTGTTCCTCAATCCCAGACACAATTTACCAAAAAAAGTAATCACATTACTGTGTCCACCAATAGCTACAGTGTCAACAAGGTCTTAATATCCATGGAAATGAGTACGTCTGAACTCTAGGCTCACAGCAACTGTTATCCCCACTGAGAACATCAAAGTCCAAGAGGGTGGACGACATTTGGATTCAGCCCCAATGTGGCACCAAACAATTTATCCAGGAAACTGACCGATTTTACTGCGGGACAGGTGTGTCCTCAAGTGAGGTCTGATAGCAGGTGGTCAGCAAAACAAAAATATTGTGACAACCAATATAAGGAGGACATAAACACAGACATTTGGAAGTTTGACACCATTTGTATGAAGGATAAACTCGACTGCTTTACATTCTCTGTGATAAGTTGGAGAACATGAATCAGGCAATGTGGTAAGTGTGAGTTCTGGCAACTATGGTGTTCATTCTCAACAAGATTTTCAAACTCAAAAGACATTCTCTAAAAACAGAATTTAGGGAGGTGATTTTGGTACCAAAACTGTACAAATATTTGGTTTTCAGGTGCCGTACTCATGCCGACATTTTGCGTGCTCAAATCCACTGTTGTCGATGTTCACGCACGTATTGATCAGCGCTACCAGGGCGCAACTGTGGTGCTGACATTAAAGAAGAGAAGTTTCCAATTACTTTCTGAGACAGAACACAAATCTCCACAAAGACAGACGGAGCATGATTTAATACCAGGAGATAACTGTTATGTACATATGATAATGAAATTGCTGTGGTGAAAAAGTTTGAATATATTGAACTGTCTATATTTATTTTATTGTCTCTCAAACATGATCACATTGTTTGAGCTAAACAAAAATGTTGTAAAGCTGCTCTGATGCGCCCTGGTGACCTAACGTGTACATACTTTACTGTTGTGCTGATTCTGGCTGGAGAGAGTTTATTGACAGGGGTAACATATCCTTTCAAATGAGCCACAGCAGCGCTTGTGTACAAATAGCACTGACATTGCTCCATGTGAATATTATTTTCCTGGATATCCATTAGCTTGCCAACTGTCCCCATAGGATCGGTCAGATCCATATTTAATTGGTTCTGAAATAGTTAGGGTGAGGGTTGTAGGCTCTGTCTTTTCTTTCCAAACCAAGACAACTCAGTAAAAGGGAAAAGTGGAATAATCAGGTTTCTTTATGTTTTCAAAAACTAAAATCTGATGCTAATGAGCATGAGCGCAGACCTACTGTGAACAGTTTCCATTGGGAGTGTTTAATGGTTCAAAGATAATCCAAAAAGTGCAAAACTCTCACTGGAACACTTTGCCTTGCCATACTAAGCCAACTTTAAAAAAGAGAGATTTTTGCTTCAAAAACTTGGAGCTGTAAATTCATTTTCTTTTAATTGGAATTCAACCTGATTAGTTTCAATTTCAAGTGCCAATGGATTCAAGGGAGCTGCAGAGAATACAAATAAAGAAATTCATTACTGTGCAAAAAAAAAGCCCGTCTCTCTTTCAATTTGTTACTTAAATGCATTTAAAACCGTGTAAGTTAAACTTCTTGAGAGTCGGATAATCAAATGTTTGAGAGATCGAAGGCTCGTTTTGTCTGTGTCCATAAAAAGCATGCACGTGGGTAGACAAACTAGACAAACAAAAGGTCTGCAGAGTGTTTGTGCTTTTGCTGAGCATTTGGGCAAACAAATGGGTTTGACACATAAAGCACAGTATGCTCATGAAGAATGCATAAGCCCCGCAGCCAGGCTTAAAACAAACAGTCAACGTGTCCGAGACAGGCCTAATACATCCCAGAACATGCACACACACATATGCAGACACACACACACACACACACACACATATGCAGACACACACACACACACACACACACACACACACACACACACACACACACACACACACACACACACACACACACACACAAAACTTTGACAGATTTAATTCATCCCTGTGGACAGGTAAGGCCAGATACATCTAAAGGGGAAAACAAACAGACACACATGTGAGCACACAAACACACAAAATGGCAACACCACTGTAAACACTGCATCCATAAAACAATGTTTCTGCTGACAACACAAAAGCATTCTCTGCCCGCACCTCTCTCCCCTCCCTCTCTTTGCCTCCAATCTCTTTTTTTTCTCCCCCTCCCTCTCCCCTTAGTCCCTTTGTCTCTCTCAGGATAGAGGATAGAAAAAGCTCAGCAGCAGGTGATCCAGGGACAAATTATTGCATATGTGTCCATCTTTTCTACAGCTGCATCACTGCGTGCATGTATTTAGGTGTATACATTAGGAGATATGAAGGGGGAGGATATCCCACTTGTTAGCCATTTAGCAAACACTGCATTTTGGTTATTTTGCGAACTCACGGTCTCTTTCACTTTGTAGCAAAGACAATACAAAAGAAAAGGGTTTTTTAAGGTTAATATGCTAGTCTAGCCAGCCTGACTCATTGATCATTTCATCTGACTGAGGTCTGTGCAAGTTAGATTCTATGACTCCGACCATGGTTCAGAAATATCAGTAACCTAAGGGAGTGTGTCCATATCTCTGGCAAAAAAATAAAAATGCTGGCAGTGTGCTGGGGAGCTCTTCATCAAAAGTGCTCCTGCAGCGCGTGTCTCTATGACAACATATCTCCAATCTAACCGCCCCTGTATGATGGACTATAACCGGCTCTTTGCCCCTTAGTATTTATTTGGGGCTGCAATCTGTTTGTTTGACATCAGTTTTTCACCATAAGCACCAACTGGATGATTGACTGAAAATATATTACTGCGAGCACCAGTTGCTTTTTTTAAGCACTAGGAGAATGAAAAAGTCGGGACTCCCTCGATAGCATGCCTATATCTCTGGATGACATCAAGTACTCTCTGCTGATTGCAAGAACAATGAAACAAGATGCTGTTGTTCAGATAAAACTGCTATGGCCATTCAGCCTCATTGTGTTTTTTTATTTATACGTATATCCAAGGCGCTGACATTAGTTGAATTATAATTGCGAGTCTTTCTGTGAAATTCATTGTAGATTTTGTCTTGTGGGATTTGAAAAATCAAGATCCGAAAGAGATGTTCATGGGGGCGGTTCTCTAGAGGGAACGGCGGGTGGATGTCCCCCAGCAAAAATTAACAAATGACTTAGAGTGGTACAGGAAGTTCCAAAACCCTGATATAAGTCTACATTTTACAATTTCAGGATGATTGTCTTAAATGTTCTTTTGAACGGGTTTCTTGTCAGATGCCAAAATAATATCTGTAATTGATACATGCTAACAGAAGCTCTATGTATCAAAACAAAGGCAGTTTCTAATAACAACAAGATTAGATTACTTAACGTACAGTAGCTTAGCGACATTGATGCGCAGTTATGCTACCGTGGTGTAGTTTTTCTATAGCGTATAACACTCGATTTTTACTTCTGCCGATTGCATTTATGCTTAAAAAATTATATAGCGTGCTCAACAATAGTTGTACGCATCATAATCATTCCCTTTTTTTTGCAATATATGCAAATCCTATTGAAAAATCCCATTGCTCTTCATTGAGGAACCTCTTGCAATGCTAACTTCTATAAATCGGCCTACCAAAATATGTCATCACTGCATCAATCTATTTGGTTTTTAAAAGGGCCCCACACGTATGTCTGTGAGTTGTGTGTCTCGGTGGTCTGGCTGAGGCCAAGCGGTAAGTGATGCTGACAGAAAACATCCCATCAGAGTGGAGGGTCACAGGAATACAGCCCAGTTGTCTTTTTCATCTCCCCGCACCCTCACACGCTTCTCCCCTAAATTCCATCAGTATGACTGAGTGAAGAAGAAGTCAGGGGCAGTGTGTGAGTCCAGATAAAGACAGACAAAGTGATATAGATACAGACGGACGTTTAAAGTGAAGACAGATAGAAACACACATCTCTCTAGCCCGCTTCATCCATCTCTGTCTGATCCTGTCTGCATCTCCGCACTCCCAACATCTTCCTTACATCTCATGCTTTTCATCTGATGTCGCTCTGCCTTAACCCATCGGTTTTAGTGACAAAATCTATCTCTAGCTTTTGTGAAGTGCATGCATGTTTTTTACATCTTTTGAAGTGAATGAAGCATGCTGTGTTAGTGATCATGCAGTTTCAGTGAGGCGCCTCGGGAAATCTAGCCTGTAGAGCCTGCCCTGTGGGTATGGAGAGCCATTAGGTAAATCAAGGTAAGTGAGCCATGGCAGGTTGGCTGCAATGCAGCTGAATATCATTAACTTACCAAAACACAAGGAATTGCTTTAGGTGTCCACTTCATTAACGGATGGGACTGGCATCATTCTGAATTGTTCCTGTTGTCATAAAAGGCACATTAAAAAGCCAAAACTGAAAACATGAAGTCCCGTTTCAGTTTGTTTTTTTCCCTTTTGTTTTGACGGGCCATGTCCTCTAATTACACTCTCATTGAGTAATTTATCTTTCTAATTAAGATATATACCTGTATGACTTTGCCAAAACTGTTGTTTTTTTTTGTGTGTGTAGTCATGCCAATAAAGCTGGGGTTTTTTTGGTATGAATTTCTGTCATCAAACTTTATTCTCTTAAAATACATTACTGACAATAACGATAAACTTTAGGGAGTCAAAAAATTGAAATAAAAATAAGCTGGGAAAGATATTTTTTACAACTGATATAGCTCATCACACATCGGTTCAAGACCAAATGTGTGGTGTTATTCTAAAAAGTAATGTGGGCACTGATGTTAATGGCCAAATCTAAACACTAAAAAAGCATTTAATTCTGATTTTGTTGGGTACTTTTTTAGCCAGCTGAAAACAGCATTGGTTTTACACAACCTGTAACAATAAGCTGTTCACGTGTTTTAAAAGAATAGTTTGACTTTATGGAGATAGACTTGTTTTATCACAAAGATTACAGAGAAAGTAGTTGCTCAATGTAATGAAACTTGTTGGTGGTCAGCTCCGGCAAATTGTGTTTACATTGTGAAACTGATCGCAAAGTTCTCAGGGCCCTTCTAGATTATTCTAATTTATAAAGTCATACAAAAAATGTATTTTGAAAGAGACGACTTATGATTGAAATAAAACCACAACTATTGTGTTGTATACATTTTAGACCAATTCAATAATTAAGTTATAATAGTTCAGAGAAAACTCAAGGCCCACCTTTTGTAACTTGTCTTTTAACTGAATTGTATTCTTATTTTATTCATTTTTATTATTTAAATGTTTTTTATTATTTCACTCCTGTTTTATTCAGTCCAACATTGATATTAAGTTTTCCCATAAATATTGAAATATTAAAAGACAAATACATCTGATTGACAGAGAGCTGTGACACTGTTTACACAAAGAAAAAGTTGGTAAACTTTTCAAGTAAAGCCGTGGACTGGCCGTCCGTACAAGGTGTCGTTGGGTTAAGGACAAAGCTACAGTATGTGTTACTGTGGTTAGTACCTGGGAAGGGGGACATTGTATACAGTGTATATATATATATATTTTTTGTAAATTGTGTATGTTTTTTTGTGAAGCACGCTGTGTTACCTTTGTATAGAAAGTGCTATATAAACAAAGTTCGATTTGATAATATCTTAAGGCTTCAGAATTATTCTTAACCCTGGACAAAGCAACATTTTGCTGCTGGTTCCTTTATATTGAACAAACATATGACTGTGGTATCAATCTTCTCATCGACGCACTCGACAAGAGAGTGACTAGGCATGTTCTGCAATTTCCTTGAACATGGATCTCTATTGCTAAATGGAACTAGCAAAACCTGGCTCCGGCAATACATGCAATCCTTTTAAGTATAATTTCATAGCTGAATAACTGATAGTAACACAATTTAGAACATCACCAACCTTATTCTTTTGGGAATACACGCAAAACCTGCTCAATGTGTGGTGTGTGTTTGGGGATGCTCCAATAATAAAACAAAATAATAATAATAACTGAAACTTATATAGCGCCTTTCATGGTACCCAAGGTTGCTTTACAGATAAGGGAGGAGAAAACGGGAGTGGGGGTTAGGGATCAAAGGACTTAGTACAGAGAAATGTTTTGAGGTGCTTTTTGAACATGGGCAGTGATTGGGCAGAGCGGACGTGGAGTGGTAGACTGTTCCAGAGTGTGGGAGCATTGGCAGAGAAGGCCCCGACCCCAAAAGTTCGCAATCTGGTGCGGGGAGTGGCCAGCAGGTCCTTGTCAGAGGACCGCAGGGAACGTGACTGAGTGTAAGGGTGGAGGAGATCTGTGAGGTATTGTGGTGAGAGTCCATGGAGAGATTTGTAGGTGAGCAGGAGGATCTTGTAGGTGATGCGTGACTTGACTGGCAACCAGTGGAGCTGTTGGAGGATGGGAGTGATATGCTGCCAGGGCTTTGTGTGGGTTACAACCCTGGCAGCTGAGTTCTGGATGTACTGGAGTCTGCTAAGGGCGTTGGTGGGCAGTCCAAACAGGATACCGTTGCAGTGGTCCAGACGGGAGGTGATGAAGGCATGGATGAGTGTCTCTGTGACTGAATGTGTGAGTGAAGGCCGGAGTCGTGAGATGTTTCTGAGGTGGTAGAAGGCAGACTTGGTGATGTTGTTGATGTGGGACCGGAAGGAGAGAGTGGAGTCCAGGATGACGCCCCGGTTGCGCATGTCAGGAGATGGGGAAATGGAGCAGCCAACCACAACCAGGACCAGTTCACCAACTTTCCTGAGCATTGGTGCAGGGGCTTCCAGCATGAGCTCTGTCTTATTGCTGTTTAGTTTGAGTAGGTTTGTGGTCATCCATGATTTGAGTTCCTGCAGGCAGTTGACAAGTTGTGAGGGTGGGAGCTGGGAGGAAGGGTTTGTGCTGATATAGAGTTGGGTATCATCGGCGTAGCAGTGGAAGTTGAGTCCATGTTTATGAATGATATGACCTAAGGGTAGCATGTAAATAGTGAACAGCAGAGGACCTAGCACAGAGCCCTGGGGCACGCCATGGTTGACGGGTGCTGTGTGAGAGTTGGAGCCATTTAGGGTGATGAATTGTTTCCGGTCTGTGAGGTAGGATCGGAACCAGGACAGTGCTGAACCACTGAGCCCGATGAGCTCAGAGAGGCGGTGGCGATGGATGGTATTGGAGACTGTATCAAAAGCTAGAGAAAGGTCAAGGAGGATGAGGATGGAGATGAGGCCATTGTCGGCAGCAAGCAGAAGGTCATTAGTAATTTTGATGAGGGCGGTGTCAGTGCTATCGTGGGTTCTAAAACCAGATTGGAGGGGTTCAAAGAGCTCCTGGTGGGACAGGTGATGTTGAAGCTGTGCAGCCACTGTTCTTTCCAAGATTTTGCTGAGGAAAGGGAAGAAACACTTAAGATATAAGTGCTTCACAGATATGTCCAGTATGTCTTGTCTTATGTATAAGTTTAGCATTGGTTAGACATTGCTTGGAGATGTCTTGGCTCATGATAATAAAATAACTTGGCTCTTACTTTTGGTAGTTGGCAAAGATGTCAACCCGCACCAAGTTTGTGCTCACAATGTTCAGAGCTCGAGGCAACATGTTACGCCCAACTGACCTCCCACTGAATCTTTTGCACTTTGTGTTCTAACCGTGCACTCTTTGGAGTTTTCCACTGTTTCCAAAAGGAAATATAAAAATCATATTTCCGATCATTGCTGAAAAAATCACTGCAACATGAGTTCTTGTTTCAATCTTTTATAATCTACACCGCAAGTACATAGAGGACATGCCAATTGGAGCTAATGGTCCTCAACGTCTGCCATAGACGGCATCTGTGTGTACTGAAAAGAGCAAAGACAGAAACAAAATCAGTATTCAAGGAAATGGAACAGTAGGGGACAGAGATGGCAAAAAAGGGAGAACCGCATGAAAAGGTGGTAAACAATTTCATGCAAATAAAGGTTGAACAATAGGTGAGCTTTCAGTCTCTCCCCCTCCCTCTGTCGCCTCTCTTTCCCTCTCAGAGCCAGGGCAGAGCTTTTCAACAGGGATAAAGCAAAGGGAGAGGACTCAGGTTTTTTTGCCGACTATTGAATGCTCTTTGAAGCATTCCCAAAAGGTTGATCCTATTCAGAAAAAGGTTTCCCATTTCTCTGATGCTCTTCAATAATTCATCGTCCTTTTTATGGTTTGGTCTCAGCGTTGGAAGGATTACCTAAACCTGGCTGCATATGAATAATATTATTGTGATATTTTCCATCCAGAGCACTGCATCTATGTTGCAGTGGGTATTGGAGATAGATAAAAAAAAAACTAAAAAAAACTGAGTTTAGGCATCAGTCTACAACAGAGAGAGTTCATGCTTCCTCCCCGGATAGGCAGGAGACAGAGAGAAATTGAAACGTCAGGCATCAAATGCATAACAAATGGAGTTATCTGCTTCTGTGGTTTTCAAGCCCAGTGCATTGCATTTGATCTCCTCCATAGGTCAAATGATTTTGTTTGTGTAAGTGCTCAAAGGAAAATGTAATCGTGCATTCGTATGCTTGGCATGAGCACATTTTTTACACGCATGCACCAGCATTGCATCTATACAAAACAATCCCTTCAGGTAGTTTGTGTTGTAAATCAGACCTTGGAACCCACTCACGTTAGTGCAGTCTAGATAATTTATTCAAGTGAGTGATTGTACTGCAGAGTACTTAAAGCAACTTAATTCAATTCCAGGTGAAAATGGCATGACACTGCCACATTTACTGCCTGCATCTTTCAAGTGCTACTAAAGGAAGATAACATGGCAAGATATTCAGAAAGAAAAAAAAACTAACCCCCCGGGATTCAGGATTAAACCATTACTAAGAAGCGAAACAGAGAGCAAGGGTCAAGAAATGAAAGTCTATTCCCTGTGTACAAGATAAGAACATGACCACCACCCACACACATGCACTAACTGCTCGCCCACTCTCATAAACAAGCTCAAGGGGCAATAGATAGGTCCTTCCAAACATGAGCAAAAACAATACAATGATACGTCTTAAAAACAACTGATATGAAAACATGTATTTTTATATTAGATCAAGTTATGTTAATTAGTGAAAAGGTGCTTTTTCAGTTTTACCTTTCTTTAGTAATTCATATTTTATCGATTTGTTTACCCAACAAGTAATGTAAAGAAAAAACAACATTTTGAGGTAGGGTGGGCCGGATTCAGCAGCAACAAACTCTACGCCATTCAATTCAATTATTTGATTAGGGTTAGGTTAGGGTTCTTTTTTTTTTAAGCTTTATTTATATAACACTTTTCATACAGCAGGTGCAGCCCAAAGTGCTTTACAATAGGGCACACATCACAAATAAATCAACAAGAAGAAATTCACCTCCAAGACCTTTTTCTAACACATGCAGAATAACAACTTAAAACAGTGTTTCAATGTGTTAAAACACAAGGAGGTAAAAGGTATGATAATAAAAACAATGAAACACATAATGATCCTCATAGCATGAGATTCATATCATCTTTCTTGGTTATGAATTTGACTCATTAGGGCTTCGCTCTGGTAAAATGTGTTTTAGCTGCCAGGGTTAGCTTTTATGTATTGGTTTTTCAATGAGCGTGAACCATTTTAGATTGCTGCTTTCGTATTGCTTGTGTTTTTTCTGCTCTAGGTACATAACAGTTTTGCTGAACCGCCCCTGAAATCATGTCATGATGTAAAAAAACTCGGAAAGCACCAAACCTCATTGGCTGCTTGAATCTATTGTCCAATTGAAGGTGGTGATTGTAGCTGGCAACCGGAGGTCTATACGTTAGCTACTGTAGTTGTTACGATCTGATCAAAAAACAGCTTTTAGAATTGTATTCCATTTAAATTAGCACTGTACTTGAGATTTCAGCTAAGTTATTTTCTTCAATTGGAACTGTACCATAAACTATTAGGTAACAAAGGCCTAAACATTATGGCTCTTGTTAAGATAATGTTTGCAGGCCAATTGTTGCTAAACAATTGCCTGCACAATGCCTTCTAGAAACACATTTCAGAGCTTCTTCCCTTCACATGAATGCACCATATTTAAATTATTTTAGGTTTTCCAAACCTCGGGTAGGCTTAAGCACAACATAAAAGTGATTTCTTTTTCTTTATATCCTTGTGCCAGACCACACAAGACACAGGATATGACATGATGGTTTATTAACAATATAATTAGGCTTCAGGGTGAGAAAAGCCAGCATAACAAACATAGGAAAGTTTAATAGGGATGGCGAGGCTGAGACCAGTAAATGACTTATGGGAGAATGGATGTGATTATAATGATAGAAATTGTGTCAAGAAAAAGTTCAGTACTTGCAGTCCTTTTTGGAGTTTGTTTCCACTGTTCTTACGTTTTTCTAATAGCTTTTTTTGCAGCACTGTTTACAGTCTACTCACCAGAGTAAACTAATTGGACAGGAATTTGCACTCCCAAGAGTAGCCTCGGTTCTTTTGAACCATTTTACAATTAGTGTTTAATGTCATTAAATATTAATTAAAACACAATTTTATTTTGACTTTAAGGACAATATCAGGCAGAACTAATACATTGCCAAATGTCCTACTAATGCTGTATTTGACAACCGAGTACCCAGTTTATATTTTAAAATCCTTGCATTGTGCTTACACTAGCTTACAGATGATATGATTCTGTTTTTGGTAGGCAAACACCAAGAGCCCCGTTTGAAACAGTCTAAAATGTATCAAGTCACTGTCATTATTTTTCATTTCAAATGTTTCTATTGAGTGAAACACATGTTACCAGTGAGGGGTTTAAGCTTAAACAGGGCTTTAAGTTGCCATTTCATAATATGATTTTTAGTGATGAAATTCAGCATAAAAGCAATATATCCATCAAGCCATCCTTCCATGTTATGTGGCCAGGTAAAGCCAGGCATGCAAGACATCTAACACTCCAGCAATGGTTTCCAGGTCTTCCAGAAAAAACCCTGAGACAAAGTATAACATTTATCCAGCGTGTTCTGGATCTACCTTTTACCATTTGGAGGTCCTGAGAAGCCTGATCAGATGCTAAAGCCAACCCATTTTGGCTCTTTACGACACAAATAGCTGAAGTCAGGTGCAATTGGGCTCAGTCAAATTCAAATATGCTCAATAAAAAAAACGTAATGCCAAGTGATGAATCATTAACACATAACAGCAGCTCGTCTTCAAACATGCAATGATAGATTTGAGCTCTTTGTTGGACATTTTCTTTTACATTTGCAGAAACCAAATGTCAGTGATGATGAAAAACAATGACTAAGAAGTCTCTCTTTTTACTGCTTCGTAAAGAGTTAGTCAAATCAGTTCATCTGTGTCAAATGTGTCTGTCAATGTTTTTTGTTTTTGTCCCTACCAAACAAACGATAAATAAAATAAAAAATCTAAATAAGCTGATTTAAAAATAATTTATGAAACTGACAAACTGTCAAAAGCTCTTCTTTAAAACGTGTAATTTTATGGACAATTTATTCTACAGTTGAAGAAACAAAATGTCAGTGATGACGCAAAAGGATGATTAATAAGTGACTCTTCTTTCTGCTTGGTATAGAGTCAACTATTGCCAATCATGAAAAAGGCAGATACTCAAGCATAGCCTGGGAGATGTGATTCAGTATCAGAACACTGACCTGGCTGCTTGTACAGCTTGATGTCATCTTGCCAGCCAATCACCAGCAGAATATTCCAGCCAAGAGACCAATCACCAGCCAGTTTAATCAGGTTCCTCTCTGCACACACACCTGACACACATCAGTCAATAATTGCACTCACACAATCAGACCCAGCAGGTGGAGTGATTGTTCAAACGAGTCCACATTTAAATCTGCATTATATTTAAGGGCGTACAGTCCAGTAACTTCGACATGAACCAAGTAATGCAAGTTTACTGCAAAGTGATTTTTATACACTGAATTTCTATTTTAAAAAGTCACCCATCTTTTGTGTTGATACAACTTAGGTGTGTATCAGCAAGCGCATTTTCTGCAATAAATTACAACCCCATTTGCATAAAAAATGTGACTAGACTTCCCCAACTGTCCTATCTGCCACCACTGAGTCTCTGTACTACAAGTCCCAGAGCTGTGTGTGTGTGTGTGTGTGTGTGTGTGTGTGTGTGTGTGTGTGTGTGTGTGTGTGTGTGTGTGTGTGTGTGTGTGTGTGTGTGTGTGTGTGTGTGTGTGTGTGTGTGTGTGTGTGTGTGTGTGTGTGTGTGTGTGTGTGTGTGTGTGTTGGCAGGCTGTGTGATAGCCAGTACAATCCTGCCCTAGTGTCAACTTTAGTGACTCTGTGATAAACTGCACTGCGCCAAGACTTGTCATCCCATCCACAAGAAGCTTGACAGGCCAGTGTGCCATCAGAAAAAGCCACACAGTGTTGCTGTCAATGAGTTGGTGTTCTTGTGACTCAGTACTTGTGAGAAGGTTTAAGTGTTTAAGATATTTTTCCAAAGCGATGGTACGCTCCACTGCTTCGGGATTGCAACTTTAGGGTTAAAGGACTATAACAGCACTTGACTTGTCATTTTAAAATTATTTTCATAGCACCTTCCAGCTAAGTTTTTGTTCCTTTTTTTATTTCCCCTAACAGTAAAATGCAATAAAAGTCAACTGTGGTTTACATCATACATATATACAAGGGGAGAAGTGAGGGAAATATATTTCTTCTCCACAGAGGAATTAACATAAAGGATGTTTGCAGTTGTTTATCACTGAAGAAAAAACATCAAGAAATGACTAAGGCATCCTGGAATTATGTTCCCATAAAACCAACCTGCATTGTCAATTATGTTTCGAGGGATACATATATTCTCCTGTATTATGTTTGGTGTTAACATGTAAAAAATGCATTCCTTACAGAGTTGGCGTGAATATAACAGTCAAGTAAATTCTGGTGGAAGACATAATCTGCTCATCTTGCTCATCCTCTACTGTGACATGTTAACATGCATCAACAAATAGGAACCCTTACCTAACCCTGCAGCACCTCTTTTCACCCTCTGTCTGAAACCAGAGCCCAGTCTGCTGTAATTGGTTAGTTGGCTGTCTCTATTGTTATTGGTCATGTGCCAATAGATTACCTGAACCTTAGCAAATCAACTACAATGTGTCAGAGTACTAGCCAGTAGAAGCGCTAGTGTCACATATTGATGTCATTATGTTACAAAAGTAAACAAATGAGTCCAATGGAAGCATTTTGTTTGGCAGGAGGAAGGGGCGGTGTGGGAGAGAAACTCCCTCTTGCTTGACCTTTGGGAATGAAGCATTTGTAGACCATGCACAAAAACCTAAACAATACACTACAGGAAACAGCAAAAACCATAATAGGACCTCTTTAACACAAACCTAACAGACACTAATTTCCCTCAGGAGATCCTTGTCCATGTCAAACAAAGTCAATGATGACTTCAAATGTATGCTTGATATTAACTCATGTAGCATACTAAATGTACATCACGTGGGTAACGTACTAAATTGACATCACGTATGTAACATTCCTAGCTTACCTCAAGTACAACAACGTTTTAACTTGCGACACGTTAGAAACGTTCTTAGCTTGCATCATGATCGTAGCCTTCTTAACCTGCACAAAGTACGCAAGAAAATCACACACTTATTTTAACCGAAACCATGGTCTTTCACAAGCAGTTGCAGTTGTATTAATATGTCTTAAAAATAAAACTTTTAGGAGACCGGTTTTGCTATATAACAAATACGTAAGTTTGGGTATAATGCAACACCTTTTTTCCTGAATCAATACCTGTACTTCAAACCTAATATTTTTCCTTCCTTGTATGGAATAATATGATGTGCCATCATGTAATAACCATGTCTGTATCTTCTTATTTTTGCTATTCAAACTTTATGCCACAGTATTTCCTGAATCTCTTCACTCAACAGGTAGAAGCGTCCAGTGGGGTAGGCCAACAGAAATGTGTCTTAGAATAAGGAAAAGGTGTCAGTCTGTCTGTCATTCTGCTGCAGAAATACAGAGCTGATGAGTACAGCTGGGACAGCACTCTGTCATTTTTCTGGCAGAGGAGAAGCTACATGTATTGGTGCAGAGGGTCACATTAATGGCATAGTCAGACTCAATTTAATTGCCTCGTGCAATTAATGGCGTGGGCAGTACCGAGAGATAATTACATCTCACAGTCAGTGTCAATAGATGCGGCACAAGGACAGTGGCATGTCAAATGAATACTTACAAAACAATAGAGCTTTTAATCACACTCCTGTCATTATGTGGCATCACACACATTTCCACTGCTTTTAATGAATAATTAAAGTAAAAGCAACAAACTGGGAATGTGATTTGAATTTTCTAAATGTAAATCTTTCGGTTCCGTGCAACTTTAAATGATTCTTTCTACTGTCTGAAATCATTTATTTTAAGTTGGAAGTATAAAATGTTTTTGTTTCGACTAAGTGGGGTCCTATTATGCTAATTTTTTGGTTCAAATTTGTGTTTTGTGCCTCTTTTGTGACATGTTTAGATGCTTTAATATATACAAACTGCTTTATATTTTTTTCATACTGCCTGTGTTGCAGAACTTTTTTTCACCCTCTGTCTGAAACCAGTCTGCTCTGATTGGATAGCAGTTACGGAAGTGAATGAAGGAGTCCAAATGGGGCGTTTCGGGCATGGGAGGGGGGTTTGGCGTTTGGAAGAGAAACTCCCGCTGGAGGGATCTTTGGGATTCTAGCCCTTGCAGACCATTTACATGCTCAAAAATCTATATAACACACTACAGGGAAGGGAAACCCGCCCCAAAACACACACGTTTTTATAGTGTTATTAATTTATATTTTCACTACTGTTAACGGGTTAGGACATCTTATCCATAAAAGGACGACCATAGCTTTCAACACAAGATATTAAACTATTCATAATGCATTTGCTGTAATCAAACTGTTGTTTCCAATAACCAATGAAATAGACAATGATTGCCCTCCAGACATTACGCAGCCTTTAAATGCTTAGAAAATGCAAGAATATCATGCATACTGCAATTCCATTAAATCTTCCATCTTTAATAACTACCAATAGAGCCAAAGTCTGAACTAGAGTTGTCCCCGCAGATGTTAGTGAATTTGTGTAGCCAGTCAATGAAGTATTTTGTGAATACAGGAGCAGGCCAAAATAGCAAGAGAAAATACAAAAACATTCACCCTGAAATATATTCCACACCTAGCAAATGTCAGCACCTTGAAAGCACATGTTCACACCTCTTATACACTGAAGACAAAACGGCTCCTGTCAGCTGCCACAATGTGTATTCCTCCTAGTAGTGCGTAAACCTTAGAAACAACAGCAGCCAGCCTCAAATAAGACTTTAATGTGTCAACAAATATTAATGCTGTGTATTTTTCCACTCTTACCTTGGCTGCCAAGGGGCGTCTTATCAATTTGGCAGTTCATGGATGTAAAGTGTATTTCTTGATCATGTGGAGGTGTGAAAATGTGAATGTTACTTTACACTGGGGGCTTAGATAAAAATCCACACATACGCTAATGTATATGTTTTTGCAGCCGAGAGGTCTAAGAGCAGACCAGGTCAAATTTGTGGTTTCCCTTCTGTGTGTCAAAGAATATCCACACAGCTTTGATTAGTTTATGTTGTTTACAGACAATTTCAAAGAAGGATTTACTTTGCAAATCAAAACTTCCTGGAGTAAACTCTAAACAGCAACATATGATGCACAAGTGAGGCGTTTAGTTCTTGTTTGCCGTTTTATATTCTTAATGCTGCTTTTGCTAACCCTAACCCTTATTTAAAAGACATCTCCCAAATTGAATAATAAAACAATGATAATAATTAAGACATTATCAGCTTATCTTACATAACACACTGTTGTTGTTTTTTGCAAAGCACTGTAGTACATGTGGGTATCTTAATTGGAAAAAGTAATAGAGTTCAGAAGATAGTAGTCTGACTTTAACTCGTGCACACATCTATTTAGTCCCTGATTGTCTTAAGTAGCATTTGCCATTCTTATTTGAATTGTGGGTAAATTAAGACTTTTTCATTTTACTTTCACTATGTTGTCAACGATTGACAACATTGAAACACGGCTCTAAACTATGATTGGAGGTTCAGTTAGATTACATTTCTGGACTGAAGGAAACGACTCTGTGAAAACATGAAGCTATTTTTTTATCTGTTTTCTGTCAATGTTGCTAAGAAGTGCTTTTTATTTCTGAAGAAAAGAACATTAAGCAGTTTTTTTTTTGGGGGGGGGATATCGGCAATTTCCACAAATAGGGATACTAATTTACCAAATTTGTCCTTTTCATTTGAGTATATAGGATGAATAAAAAAAAAGATGTTGAGTTTGATAGGACCAGCTCGAAATCGATTGACATAAATTACCAAAACCAAAAGTTAACAAAAGGTTAAAACATTTTAGTTTGGAGTTATTGTATAGGTTTGAGATGAACAACCTCAAATTATTTGATATGAGAGAAAACTTTAAGTGTCTTTCGTTTTCAATAATAGTTTACAATTGGGCTGTGAGGCTCTGATAGGGCTAACTTTGGCCAGGCCAGTCAAACTACACTTTGTTTATTTGCTAATACTCTGTTTCTGGAAATGGATTGCACATTAGAACACATAACACACTACTAGACAACAAATATAAATTCCAAATACTGTTTAGAGCTTGTTATATTTATGTATGAGTCGCATACTCTATGGGATAAGGGAAGAAACAAAGAGATTACATAAAACGAGTTGTTGTTTAACCAAAAGATGCGGTCTAGTGACTTCAAAATAAAAAAAAGGCTCACCGGCTGATCCAAAAGGCACACTGAGGACAACTTTTTTGAAATCAGAACGCCACACTAGAAAAAACAGATATACCAACAAAAACACACCAAGTTAATAATTAACTAGTTAATGTCCCCCAACAGGACAAAACTATTAAAAACTCTTCACACAGAGCAACACGCTGTACACACAGCAATGTCTAGCAGCCAAGGAAATGTTGCTGCAGCTTTCCTCAGCCCTTTATGCAGACCCTGATTAGAGATTGGGAGTACCTGGGAGAGGTCGCACCTGGAGATGGACAATGAGCGGAGGGAGGGAGACCACCAGTCACAACACACAAAAGAGTTATGTCCTTCTTCATGGCCAATTTGTTTGCCTGTTGTTGGGTATCTGTGCATTGGTAAAGCAAATCAGAAGTCCCTTTGTAACGTCTCGTCTTGTTTGCTGAGTTATTCATGTCATGCTAGTTAGAAGATCAGTTTCATTTTATGTGCTTCATGTTTAGTCAAGTCCTTTTGTTCACCTTGTCCTGTCATTGCACTTCCTGTTTTGTTTTGGTACTGACATTTCCCTGTCGTTTCAGATCCTTCCTGCCAGTGTGGTTTTCAGCCCCTCCCTTGATTGTTGCCACATGTGTCGCATTACCTCTTGTATATATAGTCCTCATCTCCCTTTGTCTTGTGCCAGTTTGTCTTGTGTCTTGTGTTGTCAAGAGAGCCTGCGATTCATGCCATGATATCTTGTAGTTTGTCTCGTTAGTCTAGTTTATTTAGTTTTCAAGTTTACTGTTTACTTTTCTAAGTTTTTTCCTCATAAGAGTGATTTTTTTGTTACCTTGCCTTTCTCTCATTGTGAACACTTGAATAGCCCTTATTTATACCATTAAATCCTCAAAGTTGTAAAATGCGCAAACATGTAGATCTTTTTTTCCCTGAGTTTACAGAGCTAAGACAGGACCTGACGGAGCTGATTGGAGGTGGGGCTTAAGGAAAACACAAGTGCTGTTTGGCCCAAATCCCCGGATGATTTGATTATTTGTTGGTATATAGAGCCAGGCAATTTTTGGCTTCATGAGCCACTGAGCAACTTTCAAAGAACTAAACGAGGTCCCTCCTACAACTTTTCAAGTTTTCTTTAGACATCCATGGGTTTGATTTGATCAGGGGAAGTCACCATAACAAGATGGAAAACTTTGACCTCAAGACCACCATGTGACCTCATCATTTTAAACAGTGAATCTGATTTTTGGCCTGAATTAAAATCCTGTTGCTCCACCAGTGAAAATCTTATTTCATCTTAATTAAAAGCAGGTATACAGCCTAACTGATGATCAGTCATTTAGTGAAGATACAGATATACGTTAACTGAGAAGAAGAGAGAAAATGGTCCTACATTGTGTTTACATTATTTTGATATAGCAAATGGGCTTTTATTTATGCTGCACAGATAATTATGAATAGTAATCATATATGTAGATTATGGTAGACTAAACATTGTTCAATGAAGGCCTTAATTGGGCTATTCAGTTTTGCTATTATACATGGTTTCACTCTTAATTTCCTTTCCTAGCTGCCACAAAAAGGTAAGGATTTGGATTCTCCTCTTATGTTGCCATGATAGTTATGTGCAGGATGTTATGTGTGATACGTTTTTCTTACCGAATAAGTTAATACGTTTCAGTTGGTGATGCAGGAGTGCTGTTTGAAGTATACTCAACACTGAATATGTTATTGAACATCTTCATTGTCATCATGTATGAAAGCACACCATCAGGGGAGCGTTTTCAGTCCGTTGCAGATGATATAACCTTCAAATAATTAGACGTGAAAGAAGTTTTACAAGAAATTAATGGTTTAGTTTGTTTGCACTATATTCCAAAATGTTGGGGCAGTTGGCAGGAATGGGTTCCACTGCATACATGTACGGGTGCATACCTTATGTGGGTCAGTTTGACAATTGACCTCCCTTCACTCATTTATTATTTCCAGATGATCTCTAATGCCTCCCAATAGTCCTGCACATGACATTATAATATTCAGAGTGCATTTGAGCGAGCGAGGGCACATCTTTTATTTTTTGAGGTAATGAAGTATGTAAGATTTGTCCCTTTTCTTAATAATTTGTTGACCGATAATGATTAACCTATAGGTTATTGTGATGAGATTAGGAGAGTTGACTGCAGGCTATTTTTGACCCTATGACTGTGTATTTCTTTATTCCTTGACCCAACCCGAGGTTCACGCAAGGGATCCAATTATTATGACCTTTGGCCAACCAATTGTCTTCATCGTTTGAGAGCACCCACACTTCCAGCAGAGGTGCTGGCAGCAGCCTCACCACATGCCCTAACCCTAACCCAGAGGTAATTGAAAAGAAAATTAGGCTTGTGAAACACATGACTGTAATAATGTAACTGTTGCTGCATCCTGGCGCCAGCTGTGAGGAAGTTCCACCTGGAATGCTCGCCAACACTGACTGATTGCTCCTCTGCAGTGGGAAGTCAGGGGCTGCCGTACCACCAGCTGTTATTTTTTTTAGTGTTAGCTTTAGTTATGCCCTTTCTTTTTGGCTATTTAACAGAATACGATGTCACAAATAAACACCTAGTGAATCCAATGCATGGCCTTCCTGAGGAAGTTTTAACATTTAATTGGTGTCCAATGTCCTGTTTAGGTAACCAATTCTGACAGCAAACTGTATACTTAATAAGATGGGTGTGTACAGCATTAGGAATAAGTCAATCCAGGTTTGTCTGATCAATCTTGTCTTGGATTTAAATGATCGGGATAAACAAACACATTCCTGTGTCTCTAATAAGTTCAGCGACGGTCAAGAACGGGGTCCAGGACAGCATCTATAAAGATGTCAAAATCAGAGCATTTGCAGTATCTAACAAAAATGAATCATGCACAGATGCAGCAAGCTAGGGGCAACTACGTACTGTACAATAGTGTGTACAACTTAATGCGTTGTTTCAAAAACTATGTCAATGATTTGATTTGTTACTCAAATTATACAGTTGATCAAAGTGGATAGACTGATCAAGCATAATCAAAGATTCATACATTAAGTTTTCAGCCACAGAAAAATACCCAATGGGCTGAAAAACCATGAAAGCAATGCTGTAAGGAGTTGACAAGACCAAAGACCAAACACAGGGTTAAGACTAGCATCTACAAAGATGGGAATCAAGGCATTTGCAGTAAGTAACAATAATGAAGCATGCAAAGTATCATGGTACGTACAACTTTGTATAATAGTCTCCAAAACTAAATGGGATACTTCAAAATAATGTCAATGAATTGATATATTGATCAAAGGACAGAGCTGATTGAAGCACACACACTGACTGCACATTAAACATATTAATTGAAAGAAAAGTCAACAATAGTCAAAGCAACCTCGAAAGCAATGCTGTTTGAATCAATAACAAAGGCTTTTGTACAATGGTCTGATTACTAAAAAGGACTGGAAAAGACCAAAGGGTCAGATATCTTGGATCTTTTATTTCTCTGTTTCTGACTCTTGGTGGCTCTTTGACATTAGACCATCCAAAAAAGTGACCATCTTTAATGCCTTTTTCCCCAACAGGAAGAAAGCAAAAGAAAAGCATTCATTACTGTAAAAAAAAGCAAGCAAGACATTAATGAATGAATCGAACTCAACCACGAACAGGTGAAATGCCAAACAGGGAGTTCTGTTATACTGTTGTCTCTGCATAAGGTGAATTCCTGACGTTGTTCCCTCAGAAGTCATGGAAAATAGCAGAAACCAAAGTGCTGTTGGACAACAAGCACTCCCTGAAGGACCTCAGCGCAGCACATCTGGAGCCTCTCACACATTCATCAAGTACCATTCTAAGTACCTAGCAGGAGGGGGGAGGGGGGGGGAAACACACGGAAGCATCCTATTTAACTACTCAATCACCTAAATGGAGACTGTTATTACCTGGAAGCTCTGCACAACACAGAGAGGCACCGAGTGTGATCTGCTCTCAGATGGTGTTGAGTTGGAGCTAATTGGCGGCAGGTGCTGATGTGTTCAACTCATAGCTACATGTGCATGTGGGTGTTTTTGTGCACTCCGGGATGAGCCGTGTATCGTTCAGCGGCATGTTACAATCGAAGCAGACGGCAACATCTCAACCCAGATTTAACAACATCTGGTGCTCGTGTGATGTATTGTCATCTGCCTCAGCATGGAACCACGGGTTTTAAAATGTCGTCAGTGATTCAGATTTGACTCTTTTACTCTGTTCTTTATCATTCTGCATTGGGCTATTCTTGTTTCACATCTGACTGTTTGCACACATCCCTGCCTCTTCGAATTCATCACGCATTGGTGCATTCATGTACTGTAGCCACCACTTCTCATCCACTTGAGTGTGCAACATGGCCGTTACACACTAGGATACAGTTGACATGCAAGAGATAGAAAATTGTGATTCATTGTTATCCTCTTTCACAGTCTGCCATAATGACAGCCCGCCATTATTATTCACAATTTACCAATTATCCCTCTGACCTGTCTTCTGATCCGCATTTACAACAACACACAGGCCTGTTTGTTCTGAGGTCAGATTAAATTGTGCTGGTCACTGCCTGTCTAAATGGTAATGCTAAAAATAACTCTGCTTCCCCCTCTCTTTTTTTCCCAGGCCTCCTTGCCCTCTGCTCTCTTATTTATCCATCCTGTTTTTTTTCCCTGCTATTCTCACATGACATTTAGCTGTCCTTCCTGGTCCATGTTTAACTGAAGGTGGGAAAACAGTCTACAGTACACGTTTAGCATTTTAAGAGTCCGAAGCAACCAAGCCTGAAAAAATCCAAATTGAAATATCAAAAGTAAAAGCAGGACTCAATAATTAATTACTGAGTCTTAAATGATAGCCTGGAGCACATCGACAGAAAGAAATCAAGCAACAGGCAGATTATGCAGATAATAAAGCATCATGGAATGTTGGATAATAATCCATCATGCAACGGATTCATATAGTGAATTATATATAGGTTAGCACTAAAACAAAAGAAGGAAAACGTGAATTTTATGTGGAAAATTAAAATGCACATGGAACTAGATGAATGGAACACACTATTTCTTAAAGCATCATTGGTAAATGTGTATGAATACATTGGTGTTAATAACATTAAAGCACATCATAAAATGGATGGAGACATGTTTCTAAAGCATGGTAAAATGTACTGTACTACTATGTAGTCGAAACCAGTGGCAATTATCTATAAAGTAATCCTGTTTCAACTCAAGGTCTGGCTGTCTTTGCAGTACAGGATTTAAACCTGCATGAGTTGATTGTGTGGGGTACTTAGAAGAAGTGCAACAGGCTTTATATGAAACATTGATCATCTCATTGTGAACATGTCAAGAAACAATTGCCTATGAAAACATCCAGCAGTTGCAGGAAAACATTAGCGGTCCTTGAACTCCTGAGTGTTCAGCAGCTAGTCTATAACTTTTTCTGTCTTCTGTTTGCTGCCGAGCCAGTAGTGTAGAGTGGGTTTGTAGAACAATTTTTGACAAGTTATTCCAAATTTCAACTGACTTTAGCGCTCTGGAACTGGTCGTTTAAGGGTTCCATTTTCATTTAAGTGGCCCTAATATGCTGTTGGGGTTTTCCCTTCCCTGTAGTGTGTTTGTATATCTTTTGTGAATGTAAATGGTTTTCAAAAGCTAAAATTCCAATGTTCCCTACAGAGGGAGTTTCCCTCCCACACACTCGCACCCCGCCTGAAACGCTTCCATTGGACTCCTTTGTTTACTTCCATAACATAATGACATCCCTATGTAGCACTAACACTTCTATTGGCCAGCGTTCTAACACATTGGTGGTGATATGCTAAGGGGCTGTCATTTCTGACACATGAGTTGACCAATGACAACAGAGCCGGCCCGCTAACTAATCAGAGCAGACTGGGCTCTGGTTTCAGACAGTTTTCAGACCTGTTATATGTATTAGTAACATGATTTAGAGTTTAGGTTTTGTTAAGTCAGCCTTGACATAGGGTTAACATAAAAAAAAACTGTTTCTTGATCACATTTCAAATTGTTTGATAGGTGGCCAAATGCCCTCGCTGTTTATCGATTTGTTAATGCTGAGCACACGCAGAAACATGTTTTAGAGGGGATTTTATTGAGCGATTGTACGACTTTATGATTCACCTGACAAACCCTGTGCCAACAAGAACAAAGAGAAAAGCTTTATCTGCGGTTTTCCGACGTGGTTTAAAAAACTGATACTGCATTTATCAGGTACACACATGGACATACAATGACACAGCCTATCCACTAGAGACGAATAGGCCACTTGGGGTCACTTCCTTTTACCCAGAAGCCTTTGGGAAAGGTTGTGTAGTCAAATACTAATACCTTTAGTTTGGTCTCAGAGGAAGCCCTCCGTTTGGAGAAGCGGCTAAGTCAGTCTCCAAAGGTCAACCATTCTAGATGGGAGTAACAGAGCATGAGGTCAGAACAAGAAATATGCCAACTAGACGCTCCCCCAAGGTTGAGTATTCACTATCTGTGAGAGAAGCATCTGTGCCTTTCAACAAGGATGAATCTCAAAGCTGTTCACTTTATTTTTTTTATGGCTCCTTTACCCGAGAAACGAACAGTTTTACAAATTTGTTTTCTTGATTCCTTCTGCTCTCTTTCTTTGCCTCCAGCTCAAGAAGCGACACAGCGGAGGAAATGAAGAGAGATATCTCAACTAGCTTGTTGTGATAAATGAAACAGGGATAGAGATGACATGGAAAAAAGATCAGAAAAGCACTCGTGAGATTCAACCCAAGTCTATTTTCTTTTTGTTTACCTTTTTTTCTTACATTGAAACAGCACTGGGGCCGATTTGGTTTGGATTTAGCATGAATTACCACGGCTTAGATCCTGTTAGTGCCGATAAAGCCCCAAAATGTCCCAGATGTATCCTTATCCTCCCTATGAATATTCAACAACTTGCTCTCATCTCCCCATTGTTTTCTCATTTGTACTGGTATCTGACAGCGCTGGTGATAATGTGTTGGAGGAAGATGTGGCAAAGGGAAGTGACATTGATATATGCTCCGATAGGGGCCTCGACGACACGCTTCAATGGACTCAAAGGAGCTTCATCTCGGAGCGCAATCTGAACGTGGTTGAAATTCATTAAAGTTAAAACGACTTTGATTTATTATCTTGGACATGATTAGGTGGGAGATATTTGTTGTCTTGAGCAATATCCGGCTGTAAGATTTTAAATGGCTGGTTTTTAATATGGAAGTCACTCAAGTGGCCCCCGTTCTCTTACAGCGCTTGTTTTGTTTGGGATTTAAACAATCAACAATCTGGACTTCCGAAAAAATTCCCACATTCCAATCTGGAGAGTAAGCTGTGTGTCTAAGAAAGTTGCTACTATTGAACAAGCCTCAGCAGTGTGAGTGTGTGTGGTCACAGCAAATATGTGTGTGTGTGTGTGTGTGTGTGTGTGTGTGTGTGTGTGTGTGTGTGTGTGTGTGTGTGTGTGTGTGTGTGTGTGTGTGTGTGTGTGTGTGTGTGTGTGTGTGTGTGTGTGTGTGTGTGTGTGTGTGTGTGTGTGTGTGTGTGTGCGTGAGATCAGTGAAGCGGACGGTGGGAGAATAACCATGTTAGTGTGAGGGAGCAGAAAGGCTACATCTGTCACTCTGTATTTTCTCACACGCATTTTGACAAGGCCCACGAGCCTGCCACGATAACCCGGCGAGCTCTGCTGCCTGTCCAACACATACACTCACACATCTCATGACTCATATAGCATGACAGAGTGAGTGAGCTTCATTCAGTGTCCAAGGGTAAAAATGCATCTGTAGGTAGGGCTTATAGAGGAAACAGAGTGCAAGCAATTCTCTTTTAAATGTGTGTAGCACAAATTATTTCTGTGAATGAATATTCTGGTGCATTTTCTACTGCAGGTCCTTGTATAAACTATAGACTGTTTAAGAAGTGGACATGGTGACTGTGATGTCCCCATTGGTCCCCCTTTTTTTTAGCATAGATTTTGACTTTTTTTTAGTACATGTACATGTACTAACAAATGCTGAAAAAAACCTTTTTAAAAACAGAATGTTAAACTTAACTTCAGGAACTAAAAACACACTGAAAGAGCTGAAGTAAGATGAAAAACATGAAAAGCACCAACAACCAAGAGCACTGTGGTGGCAACATGTCGCTGAAGCCCCGCCCTAAATTATATACCGCTTTATCATCTAGTTTAAATGAGAAATACAGTACAAGATGATCCTCATGTTGTATTGAATAAAACTTGAAACTTGCAATTGATACCATAAACTCATGAGGGTAACTTTACTATAAATAAAACTATATACTGTATATCAGAGAGAATGCAGGTTCGGAGGCACAAATAAAAAAGAAATGTAAACCTGAGGTTGCCATCAAATGCATACATTATGTGTGATTTGACAATGTAGTCATGTTTTTGGATAATTCATTTGCTTTATTACTCATTTTCAGTTTTCAGAGAGTTTTTTGCCAATTTTTTCGTTTAGTTTAAGTGTTTCACAAAGGTTTGGTTATAGACTTTGATGTTTTGTAAGTAATATGTTTCAGTAGTAGCTACATATTACATACAAAACGCATTGTAAGAGAAATATGAAGGAATGGTTATAATGTATGATGTGAAGCATTGAGCCATCTCCATGAAGTCTGTTCAGGTTCTGTAGTTTAATGCCACCAAAGTTGAATAAAATGTACATTGTCTGCTTCTTTCAGCATTGTTTAATTCAGTCTGAAACTTTCCATTAACTCTAATAACCCAGGTTATTTGTGTGCTTGTGTGCCCTCTGTTCCATCTGGCATATCAAT